>NW_026652903.1:0-20528 GCF_009828535.3 Hylobates moloch
TCCAGACAGCGAGCACAGCCAGGTGCGCTCAAATGGGTAGACAGATGTAGCAGACAGAACCCCCTCAGTACAGACCAAGATATGCACACACTCCATGATATCTGATAATTTGGCATTCTGGACTTAAAAATACATATATATCTCACTCATACGTGGGAGCTTAAAAGCTGATCTCGTGGAGGTAGATAGTAGAATGATGGACACCAGAGGCTGGAAAGGATTTTTGGGGGTAGGGAAGGGAGGTGAGAATGAAGAGAGGTTGGCTGATGGATACAAACATCAATAGATAGAAGGAATAAGTTCTAATGTTTGATAGCAGAATAGAGTGACTATAGCTAACAACAATGTATTGTATATTTCAGCAGAGCTAGTAGACAGGAGTTGAAAAGTTCTCAGCACAATAGAAATGATAAATACTCAAGGTGCTGGGTACCCTAAATGCCCTGACCTGATCATTACATATTCTACAGATACAACAAAATAGCACAGGTACCCAAAAAACATGTACAAATATTATGCATCAATAAAAATATTTTTCAAAACGTGGTTAGTAGGGGATGAATAAATTGCTTCTCAATTAATTAAAAATCTTATAACTCTCCATGTATCCCCTGAATCTAAATTTAAAGATATATGACTTTTAAAAAATTGTAACTCTTACTTA
Organism: Hylobates moloch; assembly: GCF_009828535.3. Lineage (NCBI taxonomy): Eukaryota > Metazoa > Chordata > Mammalia > Primates > Hylobatidae > Hylobates > Hylobates moloch. Next base: position 665 of record NW_026652903.1, read on the forward strand.
GATACAATTTTTCTAACCCTATCAACTTCTAGGAGGCAAACATTAAACTATTAAAAATTCAGATAATAAAATAAGTCACTCATTCCCAAGTAAGAGCACTGTCTCACATATTATTCTGGTTTTATTTATTTGGTTTTTTGAGACAGGGTCTCCTCTGCTGCCCAGGCTGGAGTGCAGTGGCGCCAGCAATCATGGCTTACTGCGACCTCCGTCTCTCAGTCTCAAGCGATCCTCCCATCTCAGCCTCCTGAGTAGCTGGGACTACAGGCGGTGCCACCACACTTAGCTAATGTTTTTAAACCTTTTTTTTTTTTTTTTTTTTTTTTTTTGTAGAGATGAGGTCTCACTATATTGCCTAGGCTGGTCTCAAACTCCTGGGCTCAAGCAATTTCTCCTATCTTGGCCTCCCAAGGTGCTGGGGTTACACTGGACCTGGCCTTATTCAGGTTTTTAATCTCCATTGACAGCACCTGTCAACTTGTGGGACCGTTGGCCTGGGTTAGAGGTGTCGTCAAAGACTATTTGCACTGTGTGCACCCACTCAACAGACCAGAGCTGCAAGGACCATCTCACATGGCACCTGCTGTGATAGGAGTTGAGGGTGGAAACCCAAGTTACTGAGCATGTTTTGCAGATTAGCACTCCAGGCAGCTGCCAGCTGGCCCATCCCTCCTTTGGGCTCTGAGGAAGTGGGAGCTGGAGTGTAAGTCCTAGTTCCTGTTCTATCCTGACTGCTTGAAGTCTCTGTACAGAAGAATCAGAGTTGAAATGGTGGCAGAGAAACCTCCTGTCCCTGCCGTGCTTCCAGGTCACCACTGTGTGACCTTGGACAACCTGCTTGATCTGGCCAAAGCACAGTTTCCCCATTCATTCATTTACTTATTCATCAAACACTATTCAATGCCTACTGTGCTCTTACAATAATAGTTAACACTTACTCTAGGCCAGGCACTAGTCAAAACACTTTGTATTAACTCATTTAAGCCTCAAAGCAATCCGATCAGGTCAGTACTCTTATTTATGCCATTTTACAGGTGAGACCTTGTTCTTCCTATTGAAGAAACAACCTTGAATAAGATCATTGAGCTCTCTGCCATCAAGGATTTATAGTCCCAGCTTTAAAAGAAGAAGAATAGGCTGAGCGCAGTAGCTCATGCCTGTAATCCCAGCACTTTGGGAGGCCAAGCTGGGTGGATCACATGAGGCCAGGAGTTTGAGACTAGCTTGGCTAACATAATGAAACCCTGTCTCCACTAAAAATGCAAAAATTAGCCGGACCTGGAGGTGCATGCCTGTAATCCCAGCTACTCAGGAGGCTGAGGTATAAGAATCTCTTGAATCTGGGAGGTGGAGGTTGCAGTGAGTTGAGATCGCACCACTGTACTCCAGCCTGGGTGACAGACAGAGAACAAGACTCCCCTTCAAAAAAAAAAAAAAAAAAGGAGAATAAGAAGAAGAAGAAGAATTAAGAGACTACCCTCCTGAGGTTATTGAGATTATCGTGACTCTCACCTAAGACACTACATTCAAGTCACTAGAATAGCACCTTGCATGTAGTAAGTGTTCAACAGACTGAGCTATTACTAGACCATTAAAATCAAGAAGGCAATGCCACTTTTTTCTCGGGTGAGGGTCATATGTGTATTAAGGTGGCTGCAGATGTAAAAGATTGTGAATTATCAGGGAAATGTTACAGTCAGAAATTGCCCCTGCGGGTCATGGCTGATGTTGCACTGGCCGGAGTGGGGCAAGGGCGATGGGGGGTTTCTCATCTTCACGGGGTCTCTGCTCTTGCTTCAGAAGAAGGAGCTTGAGGTCAGCTCTCCACCTCTGTGGGGTAAGGTACCCACTTTCCTTTCCAGGTGCCTCTATAAGCTGAGCCCCAACCTCCCTCAGTGAGGGAAGCTTTGCTCCTCCTACAGCAGCTGCAGGAAAAACTCCAGCTGCTTTGGGAGGAAGAGCTGGGATCCCTCCCTTCCCTGCCTGGGGAGGCAGCATGAACATAAGAGCACCAACATTACACAGAGAAGGCAGGCTCGCCTCCCTCTCACCTCTGTCATGTCTCCAAAGGGCAGAAGTTCCAGGTCCCGATTCAGGGAGCAGCAGTGGAGCACCTGGAGGTATCTGTGAAGGACAGAGAGCCATAAGGCACAGGGGACCAGCCCTCCCACCCATCACCCTTCCCAGTGTCGAAAGGAATGGTCTTGATTTTCATGCTAAGAAATTTAGACTTGATGGTGTTTAATGGTATAACACTGAAGGCTTTTTTCATTTCCTTCCCTCTTTCATTTCTTTTAAATTAATACACACTCTTAGTAAATAGTTGACCAGAACAAAAAGATGCAATGAAAAGCAGTTCTCTTTCCCATCTCTGACCTTCATTTGCTTTTCTCAAAAGCAGCCACTATTGGCCGGGCATTGTGGCTCACGCCTGTAATCCCAGCACTTTGGGAGGCCGAGGAGGGTGGATCACCTGAGATCAGGAGTTCGAGACCAGCTTGGCCAACATGACAAAACCCCGTCTCTACTAAAAATACAAAAATTAACTGGGCGTGGTGGTGCGTGCCTGTAGTCCCAGCTACTCGAGAGACTGAGGCAAGAGAATCGCTTGAACCAGGGAGGCGGAAAGGTTGCAGTAAGCCAAGATCACGCCATTGTGCTCTAGCCTGGGAGACAAAGTGAGACTCCATCTCAAAAAAGCAGCCACTATTACAGTGTCTTACGTATTTATTCAGAAATAATCTATTCATATATGGATGTATACTGCATGGTACTGCATGTATAGGTTATTATTGTTTTAATGGCACTGTAATATTCCATTATACGGTTGCACCATAAATTATTTAACCAGTGCCCTAGTGATGGACACTGGAATTGTTTCTACTCTTTTGCTCCTGTGAGCAATGCAGTGTGAACATCCTTGTATATGGGTCTTTGCCTCCATGGGTGAAAATATCTACACATTAAATACCTAACAGTGGATTTGCTGAGTCAAAGGGTTGGTGCATTTTTATTTTAACAGATATTTCAAAACTTCTGTATGAGTTCTATCAGTCTCATAGAAGACCATAAAGAAGAGCAATGACAAGATTCTCATCTTGGGACTTAGGATGATTCTCAGCTGGGACTTAGGATGATTGCCCTGGAGACAATCTTACGCGGGGTGGAACAGAGCAGGAGATTAGAGACAGGGACCCAAGGGCAGGGGCAGTGGGAACTGTTCAAACAAGAGATCACAGGCTGAAAGAACTAGAAGCAGAGATGGAGAAGACAGAAATACAAGAGATATGTAGGAGACAGGCTTATTCACGATCGGTGACCAATTAGATGTGGAAGAAATCAGAGGAGGAGACATCTGGCTTCCAGGGGTGCAAGGTTTGGGTGATGCCATTAAACCAAGTTGCACAATTTGGGAAAAGAAGCCAGGGGTATGGGGCTGGGCAGGCAGGGTGCTCATGAGTTGGTATTGGACATGATTGTGAGGTGTCCACAGGACAACTAGACAGAGACAGCCAGTTCCTACACCTCCATATCTATGTTGTTCCCAGGGGCAGATTGCAAAACCAAGCAAACAGTCACAGGTCAGAGTCCACCATAGTTGGAAGCGTAGCTGTAGCATTCAGAGCAGATTTCCTGGACCCTTCACTGAACAGGCTTCACTCATGACATCCAATCTCATGTCTTGGGCAGGTTAACCTGAGAATTCTAGGGCAGGGAGAGGCCATAGAGGGAAAGGAGGGATATGGACAAGACTTGGGAGATCCACGGGGCCATAGATTCAAACTGGTTTCCTCTATGTCACAGAACCTCATCGCTCCCATTTGTTTTCCTTTTCACAGAACCTCATTGCTCCCATTGGTTTTCCTTTTCACTTAGGGGCCAAGATTTAACGAACACAAATGAAGTTCTAATGTAGCAATGTTGGAGGGGGAGAGTGTATTGACTATTTTGAGCCAATATAGCGTAATAGTTAAGCATGAAGTTTCTGAAAGCAACTGGGTTCAAATCCTGGATCTATCACATCCCACCACCTGGGTGATTTCAGGCAAATTATTTAACCTCTTGGGGCCTCAGCTGATTCATCTGGAAAATTGATATGGTGGTATTTCTTTCACAGTGAGGGGTGAATATGGTAATACGTGTAAGTGGAGCACACAAGTGTTAGCAGTTGTCAGGTTTGAAGCTGGAGGTGCCCCCAGACCAGCCACATTCCCTGTGCTCTCCCCTTCCCCTCCCAGGAGCTTACCGGGCCTTGTCGTATGGGCCTCCCATGAGGATGTTCTCCCTGATGTTCCCGCTGACGATCCACGCCTGCTGGGGGACATAGGCCAGGCTTCCCTGCACCCCCACCGAGCCCTCAAGCAAGTGCATCTGCGGCAGAATGAGTCCAGCCTCAGGACCAAGTGGGCCAAGGGACAGAGCCTGCCTGGCTTAGCAGGCACAGTGCCCAGGGCCCCACTGCCCTCCAGGACCTTGGGGGCTCTCCTCGGTAAAAGGGACTTTTAATGTGGCCCTGCCAGGCCCACCAGCAAGTTCCAGGGACCGGCCATGAGAACATGTGGAAGCAGCTGGAGATAAGCCCAGCCAGGTCCTGCTTGGACTGAATCCAAGGCCTGCACTAAAGACACCCATACACTTTTTCCTCTTTTTTTTGAGACGGAGTCTCGCTCTGTCGCCCAGGCTGGAGTGCAGTGGCGCGATCTTGGCTCACTGCCAGCTCCGCCTCCCAGGTTCACACCATTCTCCTGCCTCAGCCTCCTGAGTAACTGGGACTACCGGCGCCCGCCACCACGCCCAGCTAATTTTTTGTATTTTTAGTACAGACAGGGTTTCACCGTGTTAGCCAGGATGGTCTCGATCTCCTGACCTCGTGATCTGCCCGCCTCGGCCTCCCAAAGTGCTGGGATTACAGGCGTGAACGTTTTTTCCTCTTATTTGTCCCAGCCCCATTCCCTGGCAGCCAGTGCCTCCATGGTCTTTACTATGCACACCAAAAGTTCCAGGCTATCTCTGAGCATGCCTGGGTATTATGGAATTATTATTGTTAGGTAGAATAATGTTATCATGGTTAGGTAGAAAAACATTCTTACTTTTGGACATCATGATGAAGTATTTAGAATGGAAAGTGTTATAACCTGTGTAATTTAAAGTATTCTACAAAATGTATGTCTATATAGTAAGGTAAATATGCAAAAACTATCAACTGTGGCATCCAGATGGTGGGTATATGGATCCCTGCTGTAGTGTTCTTCCTGCTTTTCTGCATAAGTTCAAAACAACACATTAAAAACAAATAGAGATAGACACTCATCCCCAGCACCCTGCCATGGGACCTCATCATTCTTAATCCTTTCTCTTTTATACCCTAAAATGTTTACTTCTAGTTTGGAGCCAGGCTTTAATGAATAAGAACAAAACTTTAAAATGGCATCTCTGTCTTCCTTTATTAGAAGGAAAGTGACAGGCTCATTTACATAGGAAACTGACAAACCACTGGGCATGTAGGGAGGTGGTCTTGCCTGGAGGCTGCCAGGCAATGCTGCTGTGATGTAGAACAGAGCTCTGACCTCAGGTGGACCTGGGACTCAGCCCTGGCTCACCCCTCACCTGCTGCATGACCTTGGATGAGTCACCTCTCGGAACCTCACGTACTCATCTGTAAATGGGTCATCGTGAGTATGCCTTTGTCATGGGAGGTTACCAGAGTTAAAGGGGAAAATGGAAAGCTCTTTGCACAGGACTTCGCATGTAAGTACTGAAGCTAGTTTTACAATTTTTTTTAATGGAGTCTTTCTTCTTTGCAGTTGCAAAGAAACTGGGGAAAGGCCATCCCACATGCAGCACGTGGCTGATGTGTTAAGAGAGAGCTGGCTTTGGTAACATAACCACATTCCAAGGAGGGGATGAGTTTGACAATGTTCATTTGGGAGAAGGAGCTGAGGGAAAAGCCGAAGAAAGGAAGGAAAACTTCTCCCAGTGTTGGGGGAACAAGGGACAATGGGCAGAAGAAGAAGGGGGAAGAGATGGCAGCCCAGGAGAGGGTGAGGTTGGGGCTCCACGGGGAAGGGCTGGCATAAGACGCTTAAGGGAACGTGACCAAAAATGCATAGCAAGCATCATGGGTCCTTTTAGTGTTCATTATAAGGTGTGTAGTGTGACCCCAAAGGATCTGGGGAATGGGTTTGGGGTTTTTTTGAAACTGGAGAAATGGCCGGGCATGGTGGCTCACGTCTATAATCCCAGCACTTTGGAAAGCCAAGGCAGGTGGATCACTTGAGGCCAGGAGTTCGAGACTAGCCTGGTCAACATGGTGAAACCACGTCTCTACCAAAAAATACAAAAATTAGCTGGGCATGGTGGCGCATGCCTGTAGTCCCAGCTACTCAGGAGGCCGAGGCATAAGAACCCTGGAGGCAGAGGTTGCAGTGAGCCGAGATCACACCATTGCACTCCCGACTGGATGTGTCAAAAAAAAAAGAAGAAAGAAAGAAAGGAAGGGAAGGGAAGGGAAGGGAAGGGAAAAAGGAAAGAAAAGAAAGAAAAAAGAAACTGGAGAAAGCGTGTGTGAGCCACATGTCCACGTGGCAGCAGACCTCAAACTCGTCCACAGGGGATGGAATGGGGGGTTCAAATCTCAAGGGCAAGGGCACCCAGCAGGCATATGTACCCCACTGCCGGAGTATGAGTATGACTGCCCCATCCCATCAAGCAGGCCTCCTCTCCCCAGGCTGCCTTCCTTCTTTCTCCCTGTTTCTCCCCCCACATTTCTCTTCCGATGCCATCCTAAAAGGCACATACATTCCACTCCTCAATGTTATGAGTTGGGCTTTATAAAATGATTTTTATGCTTTTTTTATAGGGACCATTGCAACAGGCTATTGCAGTGTGGAAGAGAGACTGGACTCAACTCCCTGTGAAATAATTTGTATGATCATATTAACTTTGAGTTAATATCCTGTATCCTCACAGAGCACAGGTGAGGACAGGTCTCCAGGTGACATAAGAGGCAGCTTGCACCAGGAGTGCTGCCACAAGGTGAAGAGAGAGGGCCACCTTGATCACGCACCTCCCGCACAGTGCAAGCACAACCATTTTCATTTATAAAAATCCCACTTGCTCAGACCCCTGTGAGGAAGAAAGCAGTGGGGGGCCCCGTCTGGGGCACTGGAGCTTGGGAGGGCCTGGACTGCCTGGAGACAGGCACGCATGTGGCCACAGATCACTTACCTCCTCCAGGATGGCTGACAACAGGCTGCTCTTACCACTCCCCATGTTGCCGCAGACCCCTAACATCATCCCCTGCAAGCCAAGGAGGACACACAAGTGTTGGGACAGCACAGCCCTGGCATACCCACCTGCCCATGGCAGCTCAACCGTTTAGAACCCAAAACAACACACAGAAAACAAAATAACCACACAGAGCCCAAGACTCCTCAGACAAGCAAAGCTCAAGAGGAGCTTTGTGTGCAGTCCCTGGAGGCAGGGGGGGTGACCCAAGAGAAGGAGATCACAAGGGAAAGGCAGAGGGGAACTCAGGGGTAGGTGGCAAGAACCCTGAATTCCAGATTGGTGTCTATTCTATGCAGCAATCCTGGGAAAGCCACTTAGCCTCTCTGGGCCTCAGTTTCTCCATTTGTTAAATGGGAATAAAGAAGCCAGCCTCACAGAATTTCATGCATGCATGCATGCATTCATTTATTGAAACATTCATTCATCCATCAAATAGTGATCTGAGTTTCCTCTATGGACCCAGTAATGAAGAAAAGACCTCACATTGAGCTCAGAATATAAGCTGAGGGGATGGGAAGACAGACAGACAACATAAATAAATAAATATCAGATGGAGATAAGTGATATGAGTAAAACGAAGTCGGCACTTATGACAGACAGAGTGTTGGGGGTTGAGGCAATTTTAGATGGGTCAGCCAGGGAAGGCTTCTGCAGAGCAGGCGTCATTGCTGCCCAAGAGCTGTGAGAACACTGGTGGGAAAGAGTTCAGAGGTACAAGTACAGATTTGGAGGAACCCGGGCTCTAAAGGCAGTGAAAAGTCACTGAAGGGTTTAAGGAGAGTGACTTGAATTGGTTTATGTTTTAGAAAGATCCCTCTGTCATAGTATAAGGCAGCAGTCCCCAACCTTTTTGGCACCAGGGACCAGTTTCATGGAAGACAATTTTTCCCCTGACTGATGGCAGGGGATTGGTTTCAGGATGAAACTGTTCCACCTCAGATCATCAGGCAAGATTCTCATAAGGAGTGTGCAACCTGGATCCCTTGCATGCACACTTCACAATAAGGTTCACGCTCCTATGAGAATCTAATGCTGCCGCTGATCTGACAAGAGGCGGAGCTCAGGCGGTGATGCTCACTGGCCTGCTGCTCACCTCCTGCTGTGCGGCCTGGTTTCTAACAGGCTGTGGACCAGTGCGGGTCTACTGCCCAGGTGTCGGAAACCCCTGATAGAATGGATTTTGGAGGCTCACAGAGACAGAGCGTGGGAGTGGGGTGAGAGATATAAACTACCTATAGGGTACAATGCACTCTATCAGGTCACGGGTGCACTAAAATCTCGACTTCACTATACAACTCCTCCGTCTAACCAAAACCCACTTGTACCCCAAAAGCTATTGAAAGAAAAAATATATATATTAATTATTTAAAAAAGGAAAATCCCTCTGTCTGCTGCATGGTAGACGGCTCATAAGAAGGCGAAAGTGGGAGCAGAGAGGTGGATGAGGAGGTTCTGGGAGCGGCGTGACAGTGGCAGGCATAGGGCAGTGGAGGGGCTATGGTGAGGGTGGCAGGTTTGGAGCAGATGTGGAAGTCAAGCTGACGGGCCTTGCTGGTGGATTGGATTCGAGGGAGGGAAGGAAAGGAATCAAGTGTGACTTCCAGGTTCTCAACCACTGGAAAGATGATGGTGCCATCTCCCAGGAGAAGGAAGATTTGGGGAACTCGTCAAAGGGGGTGAATATCAAAACCTTATTTCATTTTAAATGCTTGATGGACATTTAAGAGAGACATTAAATAGGCAATTGAGTCTGGAGTCCAGAAGAGACTTCAAGGCTAGAGATAATAGCACAGAGATAGAATTTAAAACCGCAGGGCTAGAGATGATCACCAAGGAAGAAAGTATAAATAGATAAGAGACAGTAGATATTAGATATTAACACCTATTACTACTAGATATTATCTATTTTTAGACATTTATCATTATATATAGATCAATATCTATATCTATTCTATATCAATTATTATAAGATATCAATATCTACATTAATAGATAACAGAGAAGAACAGAGGAGGGGCGAAGACGAGACAGCAGAAAGCTAATCTTTGTAAACATTAGGCAGAGAAAGAGCCAGATAAGGTGAGTTCACAGAATAACCAAATTCAAACACAGGATAGTGCTTGGCACATACGAGGAATGTAATAAATGTTAGCTGGGACTCCTTTCCCTTCTCCTTTCGGTGTCCTTGGTCCTTCCAAGGACAAGCACATAGTACTCTCATATTATTTTGGGTCTTACCTAAGCCAAAAAAATTTTAAAAGATAGATTAATTCACATTAAAAAATGAACGATATCCTGTGTTTGCCCTCCATGAAAAATTTGAATTTTAAAGGGAGAGATCTTGGAGAGGGCAGTTTTTAGCCAAGGAAATGGTGGGGCACCTGGCCAAGCTCCTAGCCTCAGGTCCTGAGAGCCTGGCAGCTGGCCTGCCTGCATGGCCTGAACAAGGCTACCTTGGACACCACCAGGTTGATCTTGTGCAACTCTGGGTCCAGGCTGTTCCCTTCTTCTTCTGGCCCGAGGGCATCTCTAGGCCTGGTCATCCCCTCAGAAGCGTGTCCGTTCCTCTCCAGCTCCAATGCCCCATTGATGATCCCGCGACAGGTCTGTCGCCACGACAAGGTGGCCTCCTCCAAGACCAGAGCTTTGCTGGGCTCTTGTAATGTCTGAACATAGAAAACAGGGCTCTCCTGGAGGAAAAACTTCTGTAAAGACAAAAAGAAATAGAGGGAGGAGGAATACAGTTCTTTAGTTCAGCAGGAATGTGTTCCCAGTTTTACAAGCCTGCCAGTTGGTATGGTTTTGTGAATTTCTAATAAGCAGTAAAAGTTTGCAGAAGTACCACCAGTTAGGAAAGGCCAGTTTCTGTGGGTGAATATTCTAGGTCAGTGTTTTCCAAATTTCAGAACACCGGGCCACTCTTCCATATTTGCAAACACTGCACTATCAACTGCAACTCTGCACTCAGGAGGTTGACTAAGGCCTAACCTACATTAGCCTCGTCCCAAGTGATGATAGCCATTGACTCATAGGATTGATGTTTTTCTGATTAAATTCTATTTCTATTGGGCTGGACATAATGGCTCATGTCTGTAATCCTAGCACTTTGGGAGGCCAAGTGAGGGGATTGCTTAAGCTCGGGAGTTTAAGACCAGCTTGGGGAACATAGTGAGACTTCCATCTCTTTAAAAAAAAAAAAAAATCTACTTGTAGCTATTGAAAATAAAGAGCTCTGTCTGTGTCCCATACTGGGGAAAGGTCATTTGGGGTCATACATTTCAAAAGGTGACCATTAGCTGGTCAATTCTCTCTGCATCTCCAGCTCCCTGTCTATAAAGCACAAGGGTTGAACTACATAAATTCTAGCAATTAAAAGAATGGGAGGGGAGTATGATCCTATGGAAGTCAGGTTACATTCACATATCCCTACCTAGAGATATGCTTAAGAGATCTAGAAGGATGCTTCCTGACATTTTGGACTCTCTTACCCACCCTTCTGAGCTCAGATTGTGGCTTCCTCATCTCTGCCCCCTCCACAGGTGAAAACAGGCACAGAAGGGGAGAATGAATGGGCCAACCCAGTGTCCCATGGGAAGGAAGGCAGCAGCAGGAGCCTTCTTATAGCTGCTGAGAAGTCAGGGAAGCACGCTGGGCTGGTGATAAGCAAAGCACTGTTTGTGTTACTCAGAGCAGCCAAGTTCATTCCAGCCTCAGGGCTTTCACACTTGCTGTTTCCTCAGCCTGGTCATCATCACTCAAAGTCACCTTTGCAGGGGCCTTCCCTAAACAGGCTCTTCCTAGGAACCCCCAGCCCTCCCCAGCGTACTCCCTAGAACAGGCGTGTCCAATCCCTTGGCTTCCCTGGGGCACACTGGAAGAAGAATTGTCTTGGGCCACACAGAAAATACACTAACACCAATGATAGCTAATGAGCTAAAAAAAAAAAAAAAAGCAAAAATAAAAATCACCTAACGTTTTAAGAAAGTTTACAAATTTGTGTTGGGCCACATTCAATGCCATCCTGGGCCGCATGCGACCTGTGACCCAGGTTGGACAAGCTTGCTCTAGGACATCACATTGTTTTATTGGCATCATGGCTCTTCATGTGATCTGATCTAATCCTCTTTGATCATTAATTTACTTGTTAATTGTCTGTTTCCAATACCAAATCAGAACTCCCTGACAGCAGGGACCCCTGTTCAATGCAGTATTCTCAGTGCCTGGCTTGTGGTAGGAGCTCAATAAACATTTTTTGCATTAATGAATGAATGAGTGAATGAGTGATAATAGGTCGTGGACTGCATGTACGTAAAAGTGGAGTGACTACAAAATGACTTTTAAAGATTGGTTTAGATTAGAGTTTTCAAACTAGATGCCAGCTATGTAAATAAGGACAGTGGACCATTTCTAAGATGATAAATGGTAAGTAAAATGCAGCTCCAGGCCTGGAGGTGCAATAGGGTATGGTAGAGACTACGGCAAACTGCAGCTAAATGCCTCCATCTAAACAGGGCAGCTATCGCCTCAACTCCAGCGGCCTGTGGCCATGGTAGAATGTGGTCCAGGGTCACTAGATCTTCTAATCATTCAAGAGAATTCAAAAATCTGGGTTTTCGCATAAAATGTCCAAGTTTTTCAATGCAAGCAACATCTACGGTGTTTTTCTAAAACAAAACTATCTATTGGGGTAACTCTATGCAAACCTGGACAAAGTCTGCAGAGCATCTGTCTGAGACCTGGTTTGGACACACTATCCTAAGATCTCCTTGGGGACTGAGACCTGACCCGATTCATCTGTCTTCCCAGGCTCCACACCAGCCTTGGCACAGGAGGTCACCGAGTTAGCTAATCCCTTTCTCGACCTAGGCCTTGGCCAGGGGACGTGTTCAAGAGGAACATCACAGGGGCTGAAGGCAGAGAAGCGTCCAAGCAGGGGGCCTACAGCCAGTCCCCTGACGACCTACCTTGAACCTCATCACTGCAGACTTGGAATTCGTGAGGCCTTTGACTGCAGTAGGCACAAAGAACACTGACAGCCGAAGGAGATTCAAGGAGGCCAGCATGCTGAAGGCCTGGATAAGAAGGGGAGGAGGCGGTGAGGGTCGTGGCCCTTCCTGCTTCCTCCATTCCCTGGCACCCGCATCCCTGAGCCACATCCTCAGCATCCAACAAGCAGTTGCTTCATCCAACAGAGGCTAAGCTAGTGTTTGGGGGAGACTGGAAAAAGCTGGGAAAAGAGCACTCGTCTTGGAGTCTTAGAGTCAAAGGCCTAGTCCCTGTTGCAGCTTAGCCACTGACATCTCTGGCTTTGGGCAGGTTGCCCCTACCACAGCCCAGTTTCCCCATTGGCATAGTGAGAAAAATCATAAAGTGCATACAGGAATAAAGTTGGGAAAAAACAAGAAAATTCATGTGAGTGAGCATTGCTCCCTTTCAATGTAGCTTGGTGCTATTCTTGCTGTCAAGGTCCTATTTCTTCTTCTTTGCCTTAGATGTTTGTTTTCTTTCTAACATTCGACATCTCCTTACCCTTTATGCCTAACCCATGCTGCACTGTGACTATAGCAAAACACCTTAGGCTCTCAGGACCCCAGAAGGTGCCCTCCTGGAGGTGCCGAAAGAACCTTCCAATCCATGCCCATCTCTCCTCCTTTCTTCTCCTGGCTTCATCCAAAAATGAACTCCAATGGAGCAGGAATGCCTTCGTCTAGACCTGCCTTGTGTCATCTCAGTGTGAGCCTCAAGTACCTCTGAAAGTATTCCTTCTATAGCGCCCCCAACACCCTCAGACTTCTTGGGGGTGTTTTCCTGGTGCGTGCCTGAGCCAAGCAGAGGGGCCAGCCATCTAGGGCACACACAACCCCTTGGCTGCAGACTCTCAAATGCTTCCCTTCTTGCTCTGGGTGCTGCCTCCTGGCCTCCCCAGTTGGATTACCACCCCTCCAAGAGCAGCACCCTGTCTTATTCTGCTCAAAGAGCTGGGATTCCTAACACTGAAAGGCAGCTGCCACTTCTCAGGGCCAGGTCCCGACCACAAAGGGAAGGACCGAAGAAGCTATAGCTTTGTGTTTAAAGGGCACTTCCAGGGCCCTTATTTAGGAATTAGAGGAACTCCACAACCTCAAGGTGTAATTCAAATTGTCAGAATTTTAACTACAAGTACCACCTCCCCCACACCCCCAATGGTTCTGCTATCCAGCCCGCCCACAGGGCTATCCAAGATGTCACTTTTTCAGATGGGTCGAGATGGAAGACAGCGCTAGACTTTTGTCTGGAAAATCAAAATCAACATATAATGTCCATTTACAAAGCCTTCAGACCTTTGAGGGGCATGGCTAAAAAAGGACACATGAGAAAACTCCCAATCATGATGGGGAGAAAACAAAGCCCCCCAAACCCTTACCATTGACGCTGTGAGTTTCAGCTTTAAGGATGTGTGGATGAGAACCCAGACCATTGTGGCCACTGTGGGGGTGATGAACAAGGCTGTAGTTGTCAGGCTCTGGACAAGCCCGCACTTCTCCAATAGTTTCCTTTCCTTCCTTCTTAGGTCTGGAAAATAAAAAAGAAATACACCAAAGATAACCACAAGAACATTCTCCAAAGAGCACAGCACCATCCCCAAAGCATTAAAAAAAAAAATCCCCAGGAGGTGAGAGGGGCTTGGCTCACCATGCCATCACCAGGTTTGGAGCAGAGAGTCAGACTTTCCATACCTTCAATGATTTTTGCAAATGGTTTCTCCCATGTGTACATTTTAATCAGCTTAATGCAAGTGAGAACTTCACTGGTCACACGGATGCGCTGGTCGCTGACCTCAGATGTGTGATGCTGAGCCTTCACAGCCATTCTTGTCATGAATACCTGGAGTCAGGATACAGCAAGTTTGGAGTTGATCTGCAAGGGCTTCCTTTGACAAGGGCAGGAGAGTTCAGCCTGGCATAAGTAGGGCAACTGGGTGTATTTCCAAAGAGAGGTTTTCCAGTCGAAGCTCTCCAGGCCACCATGCCTTAGAGCATCCCAGGGACCTTTCTTTCCTGAGTCCCAAGCCAGGCTATGGCTACTTAGACAGAAACTAAACCGAAATGGTTCCTCTGACTTCTGGAACCCTAAACCCTCTAATAATTAAAATCACCTTTCGATCAGAGTGACTGCACTCAGGAAAACACTCGATTTCAATAATTCAGAGCACACATAATCCAAGAATCATTTGTTTTCTCAATTTTATTTCACCTGAATCTTTGGCAACAAATATGCTTCCCTTTCCCCATTATACTGTGCTCAGACAAATGTTAAATGCTGGCTGTGTTATTACATCAGCACATTCTGGGTAGAAGAGACGGAACAAAAATCTCGCAGAGAGATTGTCTGCAAAGGAAAGTTGTCGAAGCAGATAATCTCCCATAGAAAGCTACGAGGTAGACTTTGCACATCACGTTCACCTCTTATTTACTTATTAACCAAATGCTGTGGCTGGAGAATAGTTTGAAGTAGGGAGTGGAGCTGAATCTTAACCACAATGGATTGAAAGGTCAACAAGAATCAACGTTCTCACTCAGAGCTATCCCAGATTCCAGAGCCCTGGGACTTCTGGGGCCCAGCATCAAATGGGTGACAAAGAAAGACATTACCTCCAGCGGGAAAACCAGGAGATAGCATAAAATGGCAATAAATGCAGTGTATCCAACAATGAAGTAGGAAGAAATGCTGCAGATGACCAGCGATGCGCAGGTGATCAGTACTAGGGGTCCATAGCACACCCCTTCAAACAGGTAGCTTATGTCACCGGTGAAGAAGCTGATGGCCTGCAAGATAGCAAGTCGACGGGCACAGGTGTCACCTCCCTGGGTACCCAGAAGGGGTGGCAGGTGGCCTCCCCATGCCCTCTCCTAGCAGGAAGGCTTGAAAGGCAGGGTGGAAGAGTAGAGACAGACACCGCAGGTTCACATCTTTCTTCTCTCTGAGTGTGTGACTCTCAACAAGTTACTTTACCACTCTGAGCCTCAGCTTCTCCATCTGTAAAGCTGGAATAATTATACTTACTTTATATGGGTTTTGTGAGATTTCAATGACATAGAAAGTGTCTGCACACATAGAATGTGCTCAATAAAAGGGATATTTTACGATTAATACTACTACTATTACTACTGCTACTGAAACCATGCCCCAAAGAGTTAAAGAAACCAGTAACTAACAGAAATTCTTCAGTTTGTAGGATAGCAGTTACAGAAAGAAACAACTTGCTGAAAGTCCCTCTGCTTGTAAGATAACAGAACTGGCTAAAATCGGTGGAACCAGTATGGCTAACTAGAGTCTGTGCAGAACCAGCTTGCTAACGTCACAGCCTAAATTTCCACCACATATTTCATACTAATTCCCCATGAATTTGCAAATGGGACCCATGAAGAAACATGAAGAGATCATTGCGTATATACAAGGGCTTTTCAGACCTCCCCTCTCATTCCACCAATCACCTACTAATCTCAGAATCCACCCTTTCAATCTTTCCTAATAAAATCACTGTCTTAAAGCAAGCACAGGGAGACAGATCTGGGCTGGACTCCTGTCTCCTTGTGAGCCAATTTGCAATAAAAAGCTTTTCTTTTCTCAAAAACCCAGTGTCAAAGTATTAGCTTCTAGCACATTAGGCAGTGAGCCCCTTTTGCTTGGTAACACCACTAATATCTATATTCCAGAGAATTGCTTCTATTCTTCACTCGATCCTATTCATTCTACTACTACTAATAATATTAATTAAATTTTCTCCTTTTTTTTCTTTTTTGTTATAGATTATTCTGCCTACTTCCCTCCTCCCACATATACTGCCTGGCTCAACGCTATATAAAAAGTAACATTTGGCCGGGCACAGGGAGGCCAAGGTGGGTGGATCACTTGGGCCCAGGAGTTTGACACCAGCCTGAACAACATGGTGAAACCCCGCCTCTACAAAAAGTAGGAAAATTAGCCGGGCATGGTGGCACATGCCTGTAGTCCCAGCTTCTCAGGAGGCTGAGGCGGGAGGATTACTTGAGCCTGGGAGATCACGGCTGCAATGAGCTGTAATCATGCCACTGCACTCCAGCCTGAGCAAGAGAATGAGACCCAGTCTCAAAACAAAAACAAAAACAACACAAAAACTTACATTCCAAATCAGGAAATCTTTAAAGAACAATTCACTAATGTTTTCTAGAATTGCCAGTCGGAATCCCTTACAAAGTGATTTGCCTTTAACTTTCACCTAAACTCCTTCCAGTTTCCAGGACATGCCCTAGTGGGAGTCTTTAAAACATTTAAAAGTACATTACGGGGCATAAATTGGTATAGCCACTCTGAAGGGCAATTTTAAAGTATCTTTTAAAATTAAAGATTGCACAAAACTCTATGATCTGGCAATTTCATTTTTCTGTTGCAAAACATTCACACGTGTTAGATGAAGCACATACAAGGATGTTCATTACGGCACTGCTTACACCAGCCAAATGCTGGAAACATCTTACAAGTTGGTGGAAAAGGATTTAAAAAGTCCATCCCAGGCTGTGCAAGTGGCTTACGTCTATGATCCCAACACTCTGGGAGGCCGAGGCAGGAAGATTGTTTGAGGCCAGGAGTTCAAGACCAGCCTAGACATAGCAAGATCCCATCTCAAAAAAAAATTAAAAATTAGCCAAGCATGGTGGTGTGTGCCTGTAGTCCTAGCTACTCAGGAGGCTGAGAGAGGATGATTGCTGGAGCCCAGGAGGTCCAGACTGCAGTGAGCTATGATGGCACCACTGCACTCCAGCCTGGGTGATAGAGTGAGAACCTGTCTCAGACAACAACAAAGTCACCCCAGAAGTAGTAGGTAATCTTGGGCCCTAGAGCTAAACTGTCAGAGCTCATGCCCCAGACTTGTCATTTACTAGCTGTGCAACCACAGACAAGTTACTCCACGTCTCTGTGCCTCTGTCACCTCATCAGTGAGATGGAAATAATAATACAACCTGCTTTCTCATATTGATTTGAGAACGGTGCTAGATAATGCATACATGGCACTTTATTCAGGCATGTCAAAAGTACTATAATTATGATTCAGCATCACTGAAAAAAATAATGATATGGTTTGGCTGGGTTCCCACCCAAGTCTCATGTTGAATTGTAGCTCCCACAATTACCATATGTTGTGGAAGGGACTATTCTCATGACAGTGACTAAGTCTCACAAGATCTGATGGTTTTATACGGGGGAATTTCCCTACACAAGCTCTCTCAGTCTCCCTTGTCTGCCACCATGTAAGATGTGCCTTTCACCTTCTGCCATGATTGTGAGGCCTCCCCAGCCACGTGGAACTGTGAGTCCACTAAGCCTCTTTTCCTTTATAAATTACCCAGTCTTGGGTATGTTTTTATCAGCAGCGTGAAAATGGACTAATACAAATAAGGATGATCTATGTGTGCTAACTGGAAAGCTCTGGAAAGCTCAGTCACAATAAGCAGGAGGGAAAGCTACAAAGCAACACAAAGATGTAGTATCATCGATGTAAAAAATCCCCCAAAAGCTATGTTCTACATTTTCTATTGGCAAAACCAAGAGGAGGACACTATGTAAAACATAGTACCACTTACACAAAAATACACAAACACAAAATCCAGTGTTTTTTATGGGTAACTTGCATGTGTACCTAAATGGATTGTTTTGGTTTTGGGTTTTTTTTTGTTTTTGAAACTGGGTCTCACTATGTTGTCCAGGCTGGGGTGCAGTGGTACAATCTTGGCTCACTGCAACCTATGCCTTCGGGGCTCAAGCCATCTTCCTTCCTCAGCCTCCCAAGTAGCTGGGACCACAGGCGCATGCCACCACGCCCAGCTAACTTTTTGCATTTTTGGTAGAGATGGGGTTTCTCTCTGTTGCCGAAGCTGGTCACGAACTACTGAACTCAAGCAATTCATCCAACTCGGCCTCCCAAAGTGCTGGGATTACAGGTGTGAGCCATCGCGTCCAGTCAAATGTGCTTTAAAAGGTCTGAAGGACAAAAACCAAGTTGCTAATGGTGCTAATCTCTGGGCATAGGGGAAGAAACTAGGCCTAAGGCAACTTCTATACTATTTTATTTTGTTTCCAAGGAGAATGTATTCAGATCTTTTTTAAAAATTAATTTGAGTGCAAGAGAAAGGACAAAGAAATGTTTTTAAGTAAAAAAAAATTTTTAAATTAATTTAAAAATAAAATGTAGGCTGGGAGCTGTGGCTCATGCCTGTAATCCCAGCACTTTGGGAGGCCAAAGTAGGCAGGTCACCTAAGGTCAGGAGTTTGAGACCAGCCTGGCCAACATGGTGAAACCCCGCCTCTACTAAAAATACAAAAATTAGCCAGGCGTGGTGGCACACATCTGTAGTCCCAGCTACTCGGGAGGCTGAGGCAGGAGAATCGCTTGAACTCAGAAGGCAGAGGTTTCAGTGAGCCAAGATTGCACTATTGCATTCCAGCCTCGGCAACAATAGGGAAACTCCAGCTCAAATAAATTAATTAATTGAATTAAATTAAAATGTATATAAGCAACTGCCTAGAAATCCTTACTTCAGAAATTACTTCCATCTCCACTCTCAAATAGACCATTTTGTTTTATGCTTCCATGAAGATGTTTGAGGAAACTGGATTTTGCATACAGCAGGTGCTCAGAATATACAGAAAGGAACCAAGCTAGGCCTTAGCACAGGGCTCCTTAGTGAGGCGGGTGACTGCAAGGGTTGAAGACCTGGACTCTGCAGCCAGGCACCATGTCCGAATTCAGGCCTCAGCACTTAGCAATCACATGACCTTGTACAAGTTACCTACCCTTTCTTTGCCTCAGTTTCCTCCTTTGAGACAATGGGGACAATAACAGAACCTGCCACACAGAGGGATGTTAGAGAACTGACCAAGCGAATGTGAGTAATGACTTGGAGCAATGTATGGCTAAGAGTAAGTTAGGGGTTGTTACGATGACTTTCCTGAGACAAACAGGGAGATCTTTTAGCTGTCGGTCAAGTGCAGGAGGACAGTGGAGCTCAAGGCCCAGTGGAAACTAACACTAATTGTACAGCTTACACTTGTCAACCACTACCCCCTGTCTACATGCTTTACATGTACAAACTCACTGAATCCTATGAGACAACAATCCTGTGAGGTTGGTTCTATTATTATTCCACAGCTTCAGAGAGGCTGAACAAGTTACCTAAGGCCACAGAACCAATAAAATGGTGAACAATAATAACCATAATTATTCCAATAAATACCTAATGTTTGTTAGTGCTTGCATTTATGGAATGCCTCTACTTGATGGCAATGAATAGTTCAGCAGATGTTTTTGGAATATCTGTTCTGTGTAATTCAGTTGTTGGGCCTTTTGAGAGACAGAGTGGTGAATCTGAAATGGTTTGTGTCTTTGAAGGGGGCTCATATTAGTAGGGCAGCCAGATTTGTGCAAAAAGAACTGCAAATGCTTAGCAGGGAATGCCAGTAGAGGGCTGGGTTTGGAGATCCCGTCACGGAGGAGAGGAAAACTAAACTGAGTCTTGAAGGATGAGTGGGATTTTTAAAGGGCTGGGAGTGGGAGTGA
>NW_026652904.1:0-20526 GCF_009828535.3 Hylobates moloch
TCCAGACAGCGAGCACAGCCAGGTGCGCTCAAATGGGTAGACAGATGTAGCAGACAGAACCCCCTCAGTACAGACCAAGATATGCACACACTCCAGGATATCTGATAATTTGGCATTCTGGACTTAAAAATACATATATATCTCACTCATACGTGGGAGCTTAAAAGCTGATCTCGTGGAGGTAGATAGTAGAATGATGGACACCAGAGGCTGGAAAGGATTTTTGGGGGTAGGGAAGGGAGGTGAGAATGAAGAGAGGTTGGCTGATGGATACAAACATCAATAGATAGAAGGAATAAGTTCTAATGTTTGATAGCAGAATAGAGTGACTATAGCTAACAACAATGTATTGTATATTTCAGCAGAACTAGTAGACAGGAGTTGAAAAGTTCTCAGCACAATAGAAATGATAAATACTCAAGGTGCTGGGTACCCTAAATGCCCTGACCTGATCATTACATATTCTACAGATATAACAAAATAGCACAGGTACCCAAAAAACATGTACAAATATTATGCATCAATAAAAATATTTTTCAAAACGTGGTTAGTAGGGGATGAATAAATTGCTTCTCAATTAATTAAAAATCTTATAACTCTCCATGTATCCCCTGAATCTAAATTTAAAGATATATGACTTTAAAAAAATTATAACTCTTACTTAGATACCATTTTTCTAAACCTATCAACTTCTAGGAGGCAAACATTAAACTATTAAAAATTCAGATAATAAAATAAGTCACTCATTCCCAAGTAAGAGCACTGTCTCACATATTATTCTGGTTTTATTTATTTGGTTTTTTGAGACAGGGTCTCCTCTGCTGCCCAGGCTGGAGTGCAGTGGCGCCAGCAATCATGGCTTACTGCGACCTCCGTCTCTCAGTCTCAAGCGATCCTCCCATCTCAGCCTCCTGAGTAGCTGGGACTACAGGCGGTGCCACCACACTTAGCTAATGTTTTTAAACCTTTTTTTTTTTTTTTTTTTTTTTTTTTGTAGAGATGAGGTCTCACTATATTGCCTAGGCTGGTCTCAAACTCCTGGGCTCAAGCAATTTCTCCTACCTTGGCCTCCCAAGGTGCTGGGGTTACACTGGACCTGGCCTTATTCAGGTTTTTAATCTCCATTGACAGCACCTGTCAACTTGTGGGACCATTGGCCTGGGTTAGAGGTGTCGTCAAAGACTATTTGCACTGTGTGCACCCACTCAACAGATCAGAGCTGCAATGGCTGCAAGGAGCTTTACTGATGCTGGAAGGACCATCTCACACGGCACCTGCTGTGATAGGAGTTGAGGGTGGAAACCCAAGCTACTGAGCATGTTTTGCAGATTAGCACTCCAGGCAGCTGCCAGCTGGCCCATCCCTCCTTCGGACTCTGAGGAAGTGGGAGCTGGAGTGTAAGTCCTAGTTCCTGTTCTATCCTGACTGCTTGAAGTCTCTGTAAAGAAGAATCAGAGTTGACATGGTGGCAGAGAAACCTCCTGTCCCTGCCGTGCTTCCAGGTCACCACTGTGTGACCTTGGACAACCTGCTTGATCTGGCCAAAGCACAGTTTCCCCATTCATTCATTTACTTATTCATCAAACACTATTCAATGCCTACTGTGCTCTTACAATAATAGTTAACACTTACTCTAGGCCAGGCACTAGTCAAAACACTTTGTATTAACTCATTTAAACCTCAAAGCAATCCGATCAGGTCAGTACTCTTATTTATGCCATTTTACAGATGAGACCTTGTTCTTCCTATTGAAGAAACAACCTTGAATAAGATCATTGAGCTCTCTGCCATCAAGGATTTATAGTCCCAGCTTTAAAAGAAGAAGAATAGGCTGAGCACAGTAGCTCATGCCTGTAATCCCAGCACTTTGGGAGGCCGAGCTAGGTAGATCACATGAGGCCAGGAGTTTGAGACTAGCTTGGCTAACATGAAGAAACCCTGTCTCCACTAAAAATGCAAAAATTAGCCAGACCTGGAGGTGCATGCCTGTAATCCCAGCTACTCAGGAGGCTGAGGTATAAGAATCTCTTGAATCTGGGAGGTGGAGGTTGCAGTGAGTTGAGATCGCACCACTGTACTCCAGCCTGGGTGACAGACAGAGAACAAGACTCCCCTTCAAAAAAAAAAAAAAAAAAGGAGAATAAGAAGAAGAAGAAGAATTAAGAGACTACCCTCCTGAGGTTATTGAGATTATCGTGACTCTCACCTAAGACACTATATTCAAGTCACTAGAATAGCACCTTGCATGTAGTAAGTGTTCAACAGACTGAGCTATTACTAGACCATTAAAATCAAGAAGGCAATGCCACTTTTTTCTCAGGTGAGGGTCATATGTGTATTAAGGTGGCTGCAGATGTAAAAGATTGTGAATTATCAGGGAAATGTTACAGTCAGAAATTGCCCCTGCGGGTCATGGCTGATGTTGCACTGGCCGGAGTGGGGCAAGGGCGATGGGGGGTTTCTCATCTTCACGGGGTCTCTGCTCTTGCTTCAGAAGAAGGAGCTTGAGGTCAGCTCTCCACCTCTGTGGGGTAAGGTACCCACTTTCCTTTCCAGGTGCCTCTATAAGCTGAGCCCCAACCTCCCTCAGTGAGGGAAGCTTTGCTCCTCCTACAGCAGCTGCTTTGGGAGGAAGAGCTGGGATCCCTCCCTTCCCTGCCTGGGGAGGCAGCATGAACATAAGAGCACCAACATTACACAGAGAAGGCAGGCTCGCCTCCCTCTCACCTCTGTCATGTCTCCAAAGGGCAGAAGTTCCAGGTCCCGATTCAGGGAGCAGCAGTGGAGCACCTGGAGGTATCTGTGAAGGACAGAGAGCCATAAGGCACAGGGGACCAGCCCTCCCACCCATCACCCTTCCCAGTGTCGAAAGGAATGGTCTTGATTTTCATGCTAAGAAATTTAGACTTGATGGTGTTTAATGGTATAACACTGAAGGCTTTTTTCATTTCCTTCCCTCTTTCATTTCTTTTAAATTAATACACACTCTTAGTAAATAGTTGACCAGAACAAAAAGATGCAATGAAAAGCAGTTCTCTTTCCCATCTTTGACCTTCATTTGCTTTTCTCAAAAGCAGCCACTATTGGCCGGGCATTGTGGCTCACGCCTGTAATCCCAGCACTTTGGGAGGCCGAGGAGGGTGGATCATCTGAGATCAGGAGTTCGAGACCAGCTTGGCCAACGTGACAAAACCCCGTCTCTACTAAAAATACAAAAATTAACTGGGTGTGGTGGTGCGTGCCTGTAGTCCCAGCTACTCGAGAGACTGAGGCAAGAGAGTCGCTTGAACCAGGGAGGCGGAAAGGTTGCAGTAAGCCAAGATCACGCCATTGTGCTCTAGCCTGGGAGACAAAGTGAGACTCCGTCTCAAAAAAGCAGCCACTATTACAGTGTCTTACGTATTTATTCAGAAATAATCTATTCATATATGGATGTATACTGCATGGTACTGCATGTATAGGTTATTATTGTTTTAATGGCACTGTAATATTCCATTATACGGTTGCACCATAAATTATTTAACCAGTGCCCTAGTGATGGACACTGGAATTGTTTCTACTCTTTTGCTCCTGTGAGCAATGCAGCGTGAACATCCTTGTATATGGGTCTTTGCCTCCATGGGTGAAAATATCTACACATTAAATACCTAACAGTGGATTTGCTGAGTCAAAGGGTTGGTGCATTTTTATTTTAACAGATATTTCAAAACTTCTGTATGAGTTCTATCAGTCTCATAGAAGACCATAAAGAAGAGCAATGACAAGATTCTCATCTTGGGACTTAGGATGATTCTCAGCTGGGACTTAGGATGATTGCCCTGGAGACAATCTTACGCGGGGTGGAACAGAGCAGGAGATTAGAGACAGGGACCCAAGGGCAGGGGCAGTGGGAACTGTTCAAACAAGAGATCACAGGCTGAAAGAACTAGAAGCAGAGATGGAGAAGACAGAAATACAAGAGATATGTAGGAGACAGGCTTATTCACGATCAGTGACCAATTAGATGTGGAAGAAATCAGAGGAGGAGACATCTGGCTTCCAGGGGTGCAAGGTTTGGGTGATGCCATTAAACTGAGTTGCACAATTTGGGAAAAGAAGCCAGGGGTATGGGGCTGGGCAGGCAGGGTGCTCATGAGTTGGTATTGGACATGATTGTGAGGTGTCCACAGGACAACTAGACAGAGACAGCCAGTTCCTACACCTCCATATCTATGTTGTTCCCAGGGGCAGATTGCAAAACCAAGCAAACAGTCACAGGTCAGAGTCCACCATAGTTGGAAGCGTAGCTGTAGCATTCAGAGCAGTTTTCCTGGACCCTTCACTGAACAGGCTTCACTCATGACATCCAATCTCATGTCTTGGGCAGGTTAACCCAAGAATTCTAGGGCAGGGAGAGGCCATAGAGGGAAAGGAGGGATATGGACAAGACTTGGGAGATCCACGGGGCCATAGATTCAAACTGGTTTCCTCTATGTCACAGAACCTCATCGCTCCCATTTGTTTTCCTTTTCACAGAACCTCATTGCTCCCATTTGTTTTCCTTTTCACTTAGGGGCCAAGATTTAACGAATACAAATGAAATTCTAATGTAGCAATATTGGAGGGGGAGAGTGTATTGACTATTTTGAGCCAATATAGCCTAATAGTTGAGCATGAAGTTTCTGAAAGCAACTGGGTTCAAATCCTGGATCTATCACATCCCACCACCTGGGTGATTTCGGGCAAATTATTTAACCTCTTGGGGCCTCAGCTGATTCATCTGGAAAATTGATATGGTGGTATTTCTTTCACAGTGAGGGGTGAATATGGTAATGCGTGTAAGTGGAGCACACAAGTGTTAGCAGTTGTCAGGTTTGAAGCTGGAGGTGCCCCCAGACCAGCCACATGCCCTGTGCTCTCCCCTTCCCCTCCCAGGAGCTTACCGGGCCTTGTCGTATGGGCCTCCCATGAGGATGTTCTCCCTGATGTTCCCGCTGACGATCCACGCCTGCTGGGGCACATAGGCCAGGCTTCCCTGCACCCCCACCGAGCCCTCAAGCAAGTGCATCTGCAGCAGAATGAGTCCAGCCTCAGAACCAAATGGGCCAAGGAACAGAGCCTGCCTGGCTCAGCAGGCACAGTGCCCAGGGCCCCACTGCCCTCCAGGACCTTGGGGGCTCTCCTAGGTAAAAGGGACTTTTAATGTGGCCCTGCCAGGCCCACCAGCGAGTTCCAGGGACCGGCCATGAGAACATGTGGAAGCAGCTGGAGATAAGCCCAGCCAGGTCCTGCTTGGACTGAATCCAAGGTCTGCACTAAAGACACCCATACACTTTTTCCTCTTTTTTTTGAGACGGAGTCTCGCTCTGTCGCCCAGGCTGGAGTGCAGTGGCGCGATCTTGGCTCACTGCAAGCTCCGCCTCCCAGGTTCACACCATTCTCCTGCCTCAGCCTCCTGAGTAACTGGGACTACCGGCGCCCGCCACCACGCCCAGCTAATTTTTTGTATTTTTAGTACAGACAGGGTTTCACCGTGTTAGCCAGGATGGTCTCGATCTCCTGACCTCGTGATCTGCCCGCCTCGGCCTCCCAAAGTGCTGGGATTACAGGCGTGAACGTTTTTTCCTCTTATTTGTCCCAGCCCCATTCCCTGGCAGCCAGTGCCTCCATGGTCTTTACCATGCACACCAAAAGTTCCAGGCTATCTCTGAGCATGCCTGGGTATTATGGAATTATTATTGTTAGGTAGGATAATGTTATCATGGTTAGGTAGAAAAATGTTCTTACTTTTGGACATCATGATGAAGTATTTAGAATGGAAAGTGTTATAACCTGTGTAATTTAAAGTATTCTACAAAATATATGTCTATATAGTAAGGTAAATATGCAAAAACTATCAACTGTGGCATCTAGATGGTGGGTATATGGATTCCTGCTGTAGTGTTCTTCCTGCTTTTCTGCATAAGTTCAAAACAACACGTTAAAAACAAATAGAGATAGACACTCATCCCCAGCACCCTGCCATGGGACCTCATCATTCTTAATCCTTTCTCTTTTATACCCTAAAATGTTTACTTCTAGTTTGAAGCCAGGCTTTAATGAATAAGAACAAAACTTTAAAATGGCATCTCTGTCTTCCTTTATTAGAAGGAAAGTGACAGGCTCATTTACATAGTAAACTGACAAACCACTGGGCATGTAGGGAGGTGGTCTTGCCTGGAGGCTGCCAGGCAATGCTGCTGTGATGTAGAACAGAGCTCTGAGCTCAGGTGGACCTGGGACTCAGCCCTGGCTCACCCCTCACCTGCTGCATGACCTTGGATGAGTCACCTCTTGGAACCTCACGTACTCATCTGTAAATGGGTCATCGTGAGTATGCCTTTGTCATGGGAGGTTACCAGAGTTAAACGGGAAAATGGAAAGCTCTTTGCACAGGACTTCGCATGTAAGTACTGAAGCTAGTTTTACAATTTTTTTTTAATGGAGTCTTTCTTCTTTGCAGTTGCAAAGAAACTGGGGAAAGGCCATCCCACATGCAGCACGTGGCTGATGTGTTAAGAGAGAGCTGGCTTTGGTAACATAACCGCATTCCAAGGAGGGGATGAGTTTGACAATGTTCATTTGGGAGAAGGAGCTGAGGAAAAAGCTGAAGAAAGGAAGGAAAACTTCTCCCAGTGTTGGGGGAACAAGGGACAATGGGTAGAAGAAGAAGGGGGAAGAGATGGCAGCCCAGGAGGGGGTGAGGCTGGGGCTCCACAGGGAAGGGCTGGTGTCAGAGGCTTGAGGGAACGTGACCAAAAATGCATAGCAGGCATCATGGGTGCTTTTAGTGTTCGTTATAAGGTGTGCAGTGTGACCCCAAAGGATCTGGGGAATGGGTTTGGGGTTTTTTTTGAAACTGGAGAAATGGCCGGGCATGGTGGCTCACGTCTATAGTCCCAGCACTTTGGAAAGCCGAGGCAGGTGGATCACTTGAGGCCAGGAGTTCGAGACCAGCCTGGTCAACATGGTGAAACCACGTCTCTACCAAAAAATACAAAAATTAGCTGGGCATGGTGGCGCATGCCTGTAGTCCCAGCTACTCAGGAGGCCGAGGCATAAGAATCACTTGAACCCTGGAGGCAGAGGTTGCAGTGAGCCGAGATCACACCATTGCACTCCCGACTGGATGTGTCAAAAAAAAAAGAAGAAAGAAAGGGAAGGGAAGGGAAGGGAAGGGAAGGGGAGGAAAGGGAAAAAGGAAAGAAAAGAAAGAAAAAAGAAACTGGAGAAAGGGTGTGTGAGCCACATGTCCACGTGGCAGCAGACCTCAAACTCGTCCACAGGGGATGGAATGGGGGGTTCAAATCTCAAGGGCAAGGGCACCCAGCAGGCATATGTACCCCACTGCCGGAGTATGAGTATGACTGCCCCATCCCATCAAGCAGGCCTCCTCTCCCCAGGCTGCCGTCCTTCTTTCTCCCTGTTTCTCCCCCCACATTTCTCTTCCGATGCCATCCTAAAAGGCACATACATTCCACTCCTCAATGTTATGAGTTGGGCTTTATAAAATGATTTTTATGCTTTTTTTTATAGGGACCATTGCAACAGGCTATTGCAGTGTGGAAGAGAGACTGGACTCAACTCCCTGTGAAATGATTTGTATGATCATATTAACTTTGAGTTAATATCCTGTATCCTCACAGAGCACAGGTGAGGACAGGTCTCCAGGTGACATAAGAGGCAGCTTGCACCAGGAGTGCTGCCACAAGGTGAAGAGAGAGGGCCACCTTGATCACGCACCTCCCGCACAGTGCAAGCACAACCATTTTTGATTTATAAAAATCCCACTTGCTCAGACCCCTGTGAGGAAGAAAGCAGTGGGGGGCCCTGCCTGGGGCACTGGAGCTTGGGAGGGCCTGGACTGCCTGGAGACAGGCACGCATGTGGCCACAGATCACTTACCTCCTCCAGGATGGCTGACAACAGGCTGCTCTTACCACTCCCCGTGTTGCCGCAGACCCCTAACATCATCCCCTGCAAGCCAAGGAGGACACACAAGTGTTGGGACAGCACAGCCCTGGCATACCCACCTGCCCATGGCGGCTCAACCGTTTAGAACCCAAAACAACACACAGAAAACAAAATAACCACACAGAGCCCAAGACTCCTCAGACAAGCAAAGCTCAAGAGGAGCTTTGTGTGCAGTCCCTGGAGGCAGGCGGGGTGACCCGAGAGAAGGAGATCACAAGGGAAAGGCAGAGGGGAACTCAGGGGTAGGTGGCAAGAACCCTGAATTCCAGATTGGTGTCTATTCTATGCAGCAATCCTGGGAAAGCCACTTAGCCTCTCTGGGCCTCAGTTTCTCCATTTGTTAAATGGGAATAAAGAAGCCAGCCTCACAGAATTTCATGCATGCATGCATGCATTCATTTATTGAAACATTCATTCATCCATCAAATAGTGATCTGAGTTTCCTCTATGGACCCAGTAATGAAGAAAAGACCTCACATTGAGCTCAGAATATAAGCTGAGGGGATGGGAAGACAGACAGACAACATAAATAAATAAATATCAGATGGAGATAAGTGATATGAGTAAAATGAAGTCGGCTCTTATGACAGACAGAGTGTTGGGGGTTGAGGCAATTTTAGATGGGTCAGCCAGGGAAGGCTTCTACAGAGCAGGTGTCATTGTTGCCCAAGAGCTGTGAGAACACTGGTGGGAAAGAGTTCAGAGGTACAGGTACAGATTTGGAGGAACCCGGGCTCTAAAGGCAGTGAAAAGTCACTGAAGGGTTTAAGGAGAGTGACTTGAATTGGTTTATGTTTTAGAAAGATCCCTCTGTCATAGTATAATGCAGCAGTCCCCAACCTTTTTGGCACCAGGGACCAGTTTCATGGAAGACAATTTTTCCCCTGACTGATGGCAGGGGATTGGTTTCAGGATGAAACTGTTCCACCTCAGATCATCAGGCAAGATTCTCATAAGGAGCGTGCAACCTGGATCCTTCACATGCACACTTCACAATAAGGTTCACACTCCTATGAGAATCTAATGCTGCTGCTGATCTGACAAAAGGCAGAGCTCAGGCGGTGATGCTCACTGGCCTGCTGCTCACCTCCTGCTGTGCGGCCTGGTTTCTAACAGGCTGTGGACCAGTGCGGGTCTACCGCCCAGGTGTCGGAGACCCCTGATAGAATGGATTTTGGAGGCTCACAGAGACAGAGGGTGGGAGTGGGGTGAGAGATACAAACTACCTATTGGGTACAATGCACTCTATCGGGTCATAGGTGCACTAAAATCTCGACTTCACTATACAACTCCTCCGTCTAACCAAAACCCACTTGTACCCCAAAAGCTATTGAAAGAAAAAAAAATATATTAATTATTTAAAAAAGGAAAATCCCTCTGTCTGCTGCATGGTAGAAGGCTCATAAGAAGGCAAAAGTGGGAGCAGAGAGGTGGATGAGGAGGTTCTGGGAGCGGTGTGACAGTGGCAGGGATAGGGCAGTGGAGGGGCTATGGTGAGGGTGGCAGGTTTGGAGCAGATATGGAAGTCAAGTTGACGGGCCTTGCTGGTGGATTAGATTCGAGGGAGGGAAGGAAAGGAATCAAGTGTGACTTCCAGGTTCTCAACCACTGGAAAGATGATGGTGCCATCTCCCAGGAGAAGGAAGATTTGGGGAACTCATCAAAGGGGGTGAATATCAAAACCTTATTTCATTTTAAATGCTTGATGGACATTTAAGAGAGATATTAAATAGGCAGTTGAGTCTGGAGTCCAGAAGAGACTTCAAGGCTAGAGATAATAGCACAGAGGTAGAATTTAAAACCGCAGGGCTAGAGATGATCACCAAGGAAGAAAGTATAAATAGATAAGAGACAGTAGATATTAGATATTAACACCTATTACTACTAGATATTATCTATTTTTAGACATTTATCATTATATATAGATCAATATCTATATCTATTCTATATCAATTATTATAAGATATCAATACCTACATTAATAGATAACAGAGAAGAAAAGAGGAGGGGCGAAGAGGAGACAGCAGGAAGCTAATCTTTGTAAGCATTAGGCAGAGAAAGAGCCAGATAAGGTGAGTTCACAGAATAACCAAATTCAAACACAGGATAGTGCTTGGCACATACGAGGAATGTAATAAATGTTAGCTGGGTCTCCTTTCCCTTCTCCTTTCTGTGTCCTTGGTCCTTCCAAGGACAAGCACACAGTACTCTCATATTATTTTGGGTCTTACCTAAGCCAAAAAAATTTTAAAAGATAGATTAATTCACATTAAAAAATGAACGATATCCTGTGTTTGCCCTCCATGAAAAATTTGAATTTTAAAGGGAGAGATCTTGGAGAGGGCAGTTTTTAGCCAAGGAAATGGTGGGGCACCTGGCCAAGCTCCTAGCCTCAGGTCCTGAGAGCCTGGCAGCTGGCCTGCCTGCATGGCCTGAACAAGGCTACCTTGGACACCACCAGGTTGATCTTGTGCAACTCTGGGCCCAGGCTGTTCCCTTCTTCTTCTGGCCCGAGGGCATCTCTAGGCCTGGTCATCCCCTCAGAAGCGTGTCCGTTCCTCTCCAGCTCCAATGCCCCATTGACGATCCCAGGACAGGTCTGTCGCCACGACAAGGTGGCCTCCTCCAAGACCAGAGCTTTGCTGGGGTCTTGTAATGTCCGAACATAGAAAACAGGGCTCTCCTGGAGGAAAAACTTCTGGAAAGACAAAAAGAAATAGAGGGAGGAGGAATACAGTTCTTTAGTTCAGCAGGAATGTGTTCCCAGTTTTACAAGCCTGCCAGTTGGTATGGTTTTGTGAATTTCTAATAAGCAGTAAAAGTTTGCAGAAGTACCACCAGTTAGGAAAGGCCAGTTTCTGTGGGTGAAAATTCTAGGTCAGTGTTTTCCAAATTTCAGACCACCGGGCCACTCTTCCATATTTGCAAACACTGCACTATCAACTGCAACTCTGCGCTCAGGAGGTTGACTAAGGCCTAACCTACATTAGCCTCGTCCCAAGTGATGATACCCATTGACTCATAGGATTGATGTTTTTCTGATTAAATTCTATTTATATTGGGCTGGACATAATGGCTCATGTCTGTAATCCTAGCACTTTGGGAGGCCAAGTGAGGGGATTGCTTAAGCTCGGGAGTTTAAGACCAGCTTGGGGAACATAGTGAGACTTCCATCTCTTTAAAAAAAAAAAAATCTACTTGTAGCTATTGAAAATAAAAAGCTCTGTCTGTGTCCCACACTGGGGAAAGGTCATTTGGGGTCATACATTTCAAAAGGTGACCACTAGCAGGTCAATTCTCTCTGCATCTCCAGCTCCCTGTCTATAAAGCACAAGGGTTGAACTACATAAATTCTAGCAATTAAAAGAATGGGAGGGGAGTATGATCCTATGGAAGTCAGGTTACATTCACATATCCCTACCTAGAGATATGCTTAAGAGATCTAGAAGGAGGCTTCCTGACATTTTGGACTCTCTTACCCACCCTTCCGAGCTCAGATTGTGGCTTCCTCATCTCTGCCCCCTCCACAGGTGAAAACAGGCACAGAAGAGGAGAATGAATGGGCCAACCCAGTGTCCCATGGGAAGGAAGGCAGCAGCAGGAGCCTTCTTATAGCTGCTGAGAAGTCAGGGAAGCGCGCTGGGCTGGTGATAAGCAAAGCACTGTTTGTGTTACTCAGAGCAGCCAAGTTCATTCCAGCCTCAGGGCTTTCACACTTGCTGTTTCCTCGGCCTGGTCATCATCACTCAAAGTCACCATCGCAGGGGCCTTCCCTAAACAGGCTCTTCCTAGGAACCCCCAGCCCTCCCCAACGTACTCCCTAGAACAGGCGTGTCCAATCCCTTGGCTTCCCTGGGGCACACTGGAAGAAGAATTGTCTTGGGCCACACAGAAAATACACTAAC
The DNA here is from genome assembly GCF_009828535.3 of Hylobates moloch. Lineage (NCBI taxonomy): Eukaryota > Metazoa > Chordata > Mammalia > Primates > Hylobatidae > Hylobates > Hylobates moloch. The sequence continues at coordinate 11,898 of NW_026652904.1, forward strand.
ACCAATGATAGCTAATGAGCTAAAAAAAAAAAAAATAGCAAAAATAAAAATCACCTAACGTTTTAAGAAAGTTTACAAATTTGTGTTGGGCCACATTCAATGCCATCCTGGGCCGCATGCGACCTGTGACCCAGGTTGGACAAGCTTGCTCTAGGACATCACATTGTTTTATTGGCATCATGGCTCTTCATGTGATCTGATCTAATCCTCTTTGATCATTAATTTACTTGTTAATTGTCTGTTTCCAATACCAAATCAGAACTCCCTGACAGCAGGGACCCCTGTTCAATGCAGTATTCTCAGTGCCTGGCTTGTGGTAGGAGCTCAATAAACATGTTTTGCATTAATGAATGAATGAGTGAATGAGTGATAATAGATCGTGGACTGCATGTACGTAAAAGTGGAGTGACTACAAAATGACTTTTAAAGATTGGTTTAGATTAGAGTTTTCAAACTAGATGCCAGCTATGTAAATAAGGGAAGTGGACCATTTCTAAGATGATAAATGGTAAGTAAAATGCAGCTCCAGGCCTGGAGGTGCAATAGGGTATGGTAGAGACTGCAGCAAACTGCAGCTAAATGCCTCCATCTAAACAGGGCAGCTATCGCCTCAACTCCAGCGGCCTGTGGCCATGGTAGAATGTGGTCCAGGGTCACTAGATCTTCTAATCATTCAAGAGAATTCAAAAATCTGGGTTTTCGCATAAAATGTCCAAGTTTTTCAATACAAGCAACATCTACGGTGTTTTTCTAAAACAAAACTATCTATTGGGGTAACTCTATGCAAACCTGGATAAAGTCTGCAGAGCATCTGTCTGAGACCTGGTTTGGACACACTATCCTAAGATCTCCTTGGGGACTGAGACCTGACCCAATTCATCTGTCTTCCCAGGCTCCACACCAGCCTTGGCACAGGAGGTCACCGAGTTAGCTAATCCCTTTCTCGACCTAGGCCTTGGCCAGGGGACGTGTTCAAGAGGAACATCACAGGGGCTGAAGGCAGAGGAGCGTCCAAGCAGGGGGCCTACAGCCAGTCCCCTGACGACCTACCTTGAACCTCATCACTGCAGACTTGGAATTCGTGAGGCCTTTGACTGCAGTAGACACAAAGAACACTGACAGCCGAAGGAGATTCAAGGAGGCCAGCATGCTGAAGGCCTGGATAAGAAGGGGAGGAGGCAGTGAGGGTCGTGGCCCTTCCTGCTTCCTCCATTCCCTGGCACCTGCATCCCTGAGCCACATCCTCAGCATCCAACAAGCAGTTGCTTCATCCAACAGAGGCTAAGCTAGTGTTTGGGGGAGACTGTAAAAAGCTGGGGAAAGAGCACTCATCTTGGAGTCTTAGAGTCAAAGGCCTAGTCCCTGTTGCAGCTTAGCCACTGACATCTCTGGCTTTGGGCAGGTTGCCCCTACCACAGCCCAGTTTCCCCATTGGCATAGTGAGAAAAATCATAAAGTGCATACAGGAATAAAGTTGGGAAAAAACAAGAAAATTCAGGTGAGTGAGCATTGCTCCCTTTCAATGTAGCTTGGTGCTATTCTTGCTGTCAAGGTCCTATTTCTTCTTCTTTGCCTTAGATGTTTGTTTTCTTTCTAACATTCGACATCTCCTTACCCTTTATGCCTAACCCATGCTGCACTGTGACTATAGCAAAACACCTTAGGCTCTCAGGACCCCAGAAGGTGCCCTCCTGGAGGTGCCGAAAGAACCTTCCAATCCATGCCCATCTCTCCTCCTTTCTTCTCCTGGCTTCATCCAAAAATGAACTCCAATGGAGCAGGAATGCCTTCGTCTAGACCTGCCTTGTGTCATCTCAGTGTGAGCCTCAAGTACCTCTGAAAGTATTCCTTCTATAGCGCCCCCAACACCCTCAGACTTCTTGGGGGTGTTTTCCTGGTGCGTGCCTGAGCCAAGCAGAGGGGCCAGCCATCTGGGGCACACACAACCCCTTGGCTGCAGACTCTCAAATGCTTCCCTTCTTGCTCTGGGTGCTGCCTCCTGGCCTCCCCAGTTGGATTACCACCCCTCCAAGAGCAGCACCCTGTCTTATTCTGCTCAAAGAGCTGGGATTCCTAACACTGAAAGGCAGCTGCCACTTCTCAGGGCCAGGTTCCGACCACAAAGGGAAGGACCGAAGAAGCTATACCTTTGTATTTAAAGTGCACTTCCAGGGCCCTTATTTAGGGATTAGAGGAACTCCACAACCTCAAGGTGAATTTAAATTGCCAGAATTTTAACTACAAGTACCACCTCCCCCACACCCCCGATGGTTCTGCTATCCAGCCCGCCCACAGGGCTATCCAAGATGTCACTTTTTCAGATTGGTTGAGATGGAAGACAGCGCTGTACTTTTGTCTGGAAAATCAAAATCAACATATAATGTCCATTTACAAAGCCTTCAGACCTTTGAGGGGCATGGCTAAAAAAGGACACATGAGAAAACTCCCAATCATGATGGGGAGAAAACAAAGCCCCCCAAACCCTTACCATTGACGCTGTGAGTTTCAGCTTTAAGGATGTGTGGATGAGAACGCAGACCATTGTGGCCACTGTGGGGATGATGAACAAGGCTGTAGTTGTCAGGCTCTGGACAAGCCCGCACTTCTCCAATAGTTTCCTTTCCTTCCTTCTTAGGTCTGGGAAATAAAAAAGAAATACACCAAAGATAACCACAAGAACATTCTCCAAAGAGCACAGCACCATCCCCAAAGCATTAAAAAAAAAAATCCCCAGGAGGTGAGAGGGGCTTGGCTCACCATGCCATCACCAGGTTTGGAGCAGAGAGTCAGACTTTCCATACCTTCAATGATTTTTGCAAATGGTTTCTCCCATGTGTACATTTTAATCAGCTTAATGCAAGTGAGAACTTCACTGGTCACATGGATGCGCTGGTCGCTGACCTCAGATGTGTGATGCTGAGCCTTCACAGCCATTCTTGTCATGAATACCTGGAGTCAGGATACAGCAAGTTTGGAGTTGATCTGCAAGGGCTTCCTTTGACAAGGGCAGGAGAGTTCAGCCTGGCATAAGTAGGGCAACTGGGTGTATTTCCAAAGAGAGGTTTTCCAGTCGAAGCTCTCCAGGCCACCATGCCTTAGAGCATCCCAGGGACCTTTCTTTCCTGAGTCCCAAGCCAGGCTATGGCTACTTAGACAGAAACTAAACCGAAATGGTTCCTCTGACTTCTGGAACCCTAAACCCTCTAATAATTAAAATCACCTTTCGATCAGAGTGACTGCACTCAGGAAAACACTCGATTTCAATAATTCAGAGCACACATAATCCAAGAATCATTTGTTTTCTCAATTTTATTTCACCTGAATCTTTGGCAACAAATATGCTTCCCTTTCCCCATTATACTGTGCTCAGACAAATGCTAAATGCTGGCTGTGTTATTACGTCAGCACATTCTGGGTAGAAGAGACGGAACAAAAATCTCGCAGAGAGATTGTCTGCAAAGGAAAGTTGTCGAAGCAGATAATCTCCCATAGAAAGCTACGAGGTAGACTTTGCACATCACATTCACCTCTTATTTACTTATTAACCAAATGTTGTGGCCGGAGAATAGTTTGAAGTAGGGAGTGGAGCTGAATCTTAACCACAATGGATTGAAAGTTCAACAAGAATCAACGTTCTCACTCAGAGCTATCCCAGATTCCAGAGCCCTGGGACTTCTGGGGCCCAGCATCATGGGTGACAAAGAAAGACATTACCTCCAGCGGGAAAACCAGCAGATAGCATAAAATGGCAATAAATGCAGTGTATCCAACAATGAAGTAGGAAGAAATGCTGCAGATGACCAGCGATGCGCAGGTGATCAGTACTAGGGGTCCATAGCACACCCCTTCAAACAGGTAGCTTATGTCACCGGTGAAGAAGCTGATGGCCTGCAAGATAGCAAGTCGACGGGCACAGGTGTCACCTCCCTGGGTACCCAGAAGGGGTGGCAGGTGGCCTCCCCATGCCCTTTCCTAGCAGGAAGGCTTGAAAGGCAGAGACAGACACCCCAGGTTCACATCTTTCTTCTGTCTGACTGTGTGACTCTCAACAAGTTACTTTACCACTCTGAGCCTCAGTTTCTCCATCTGTAAAGCTGGAATAATTATACTTACTTTATATGGGTTTTGTGAGATTTCAATGACATGGAAAGTGTCTGCACACATAGAATGTGCTCAATAAAAGGGATTTTTTTTACAACTAATACTACTACTATTACTACTGCTACTGAAACCATGCCCCAAAGAGTTAAAGAAACCAGTAAGTAACAGAAATTCTTGAGTTTGTAGGATAGCAGTTACAGAAAGAAACAACTTGCTGAAAGTCCCTCTGCTTGTAAGATAACAGAACTGGCTAAAATCGGTGGAACCAGTATGGCTAACTAGAGTCTGTGCAGAACCAGCTTGCTAACGTCACAGCCTAAATTTCCACCACATATTTCATACTAATTCCCCATGAATTTGCAAATGGGACCCATGAAGAGACATGAAGAGATCATTGCATATATACAAGGGCTTTTCAGACCTCCCCTCTCATTCCACCAATCACCTACTAATCTCAGAATCCACCCCTTAAATCTTTCCTAATAAAATCACTGTCTTAAAGCAAGCACAAGGAGACAGATCTGGGCTGGACTCCTGTCTCCTTGTGAGCCAATTTGCAATAAAAAGCTTTTCTTTTCTCAAAAACCCAGTGTCAAAGTGTTGGCTTCTAGCACATTAGGCAGTGAGCCCCTTTTGCTTGGTAACACCACTAATATCTATATTCCAGAGAATTGCTTCTATTCTTCACTCGATTCTATTCATTCTACTACTAATAATAATATTAATTAAATTTTCTCCTTTTTTTTCTTTTTTGTTACAGATTATTCTGCCTAATTCCCTCCTCCCACATATACTGCCTGGCTCAACGCTATATAAAAAGTAATATTTGGCCGGGCACAGGGAGGCCAAGGTGGGTGGATCACTTGGGCCCAGGAGTTTGACACCAGCCTGAACAACATGGTGAAACACCGTCTCTACAAAAAGTAGGAAAATTAGCCGGGCATGGTGGCACATGCCTGTAGTCCCAGCTTCCCAGGAGGCTGAGGCGGGAGGATTACTTGAGCCCGGGAGATCAAGGCTGCAATGAGCTGTAATCATGCCACTGCACTCCAGCCTGAGCAAGAGAATGAGACCCAGTCTCAAAACAAAAACAAAAACACAATAACTTACATTCCAAATCAGGAAATCTTTAAAGAACAATTCACTAATGTTTTCTAGAATTGCCAGTCGGAATCCCTTACAAAGTGATTTGCTTTTAACTTTCACCTAAACTCCTTCCAGTTTCCAGGACGTGCCCTGGTGGGAGCCTTTAAAACATTTAAAAGTACATTAGGGAGCATAAATTGGTATAGCCACTCTGAAGGGCAATTTTAAAGTATCTTTTAAAATTAAAAATTGCACAAAACTCTATGATCTGGCAATTTCATTTTTCTGTTGCAAAACATTCACACGTGTTAGATGAAGCACATACAAGGAAGTTCATTACAGCACTGCTTACACCAGCCAAATGCTGGAAACATCTTACAAGTTGGTGGAAAAAGATTTAAAAAAAATCCATCCCAAGCTGTGCAAAGTGGCTTACGTCTATGATCCCAACACTCTGGGAGGCCGAGGCAGGAAGATTGTTTGAGGCCAGGAGTTCAAGACCAGCCTGGGCAACATAGCAAGATCCCATCTCTAAAAAAAATTAAAAAGTAGCCAAGCATGGTGGTGTGTGCCTGTAGTCCTAGCTACTCAGGAGGCTGAGAGAGGATGATTGCTGGAGCCCAGGAGGTCCAGACTGCAGTGAGCTATGATGGCACCACTGCACTCCAGCCTGGGTGATAGAGTGAGAACCTGTCTCAGACAACAACAAAGTCACCCCAGAAGTAGTAGGCAATCTTGGGCCCTAGAGCTAAACTGTCAGAGCTCATGCCCCAGACTTGTCATTTACTAGCTGTGCAACCATAGACAAGTTACTCCACGTCTCTGTGCCTCTGTCACCTCATCAGTGAGATGGAAATAATAATACAACCTGCTTTCTCATATTGATTTGAGAACGGTGCTAGATAATGCATACATGGCACTTTATTCAGGCATGTCAAAAGTACTATAATTATGATTCCGCATCACTGAAAAAAATAATGATATGGTTTGGCTGGGTTCCCACCCAAGTCTCATGTTGAATTGTAGCTCCCACAATTACCATATGTTGTGGAAGGGACTATTCTCATGACAGTGACTAAGTCTCACAAGATCTGATGGTTTTATACGGGGGAATTTCCCTACACAAGCTCTCTCAGTCTCCCTTGTCTGCCACCATGTAAGATGTGCCTTTCACCTTCTGCCATGATTGTGAGGCCTCCCCAGCCACATGGAACTGTGAGTCCACTAAGCCTCTTTTCCTTTATAAATTACCCAGTCTTGGGTATGTTTTTATCAGCAGCGTGAAAATGGACTAATACAAATAAGGACGATCTATGTGTGCTAACTGGAAAGCTCTGGAAAGCTCAGTCACAATAAGCAGGAGGGAAAGCTACAAAGCAACACAAAGATGTAGTATCATCGATGTAAAAAATCCCCCAAAAGCTATGTTCTACATTTTCTATTGGCAAAACCAAGAGGAGGACACTATGTAAAACATAGTACCACTTACACAAAAATACACAAACACAAAATCCAGTGTTTTTTATGGGTAACTTGCATGTGTACCTAAATGGATTGTTTTGGTTTTGGGTTTTTTTTTGTTTTTGAAACTGGGTCTCACTATGTTGTCCAGGCTGGGGTGCAGTGGTACAATCTTGGCTCACTGCAACCTATGCCTTCTGGGCTCAAGCCATCTTCCTTCCTCAGCCTCCCAAGTGGCTGGGACCACAGGCGCATGCCACCACGCCCAGCTAACTTTTTGCATTTTTGGTAGAGATGGGGTTTCTCTCTGTTGCCGAAGCTGGTCACGAACTACTGAACTCAAGCAATTCATCCAACTCGGCCTCCCAAAGTGCTGGGATTACAGGTGTGAGCCATCGCGTCCAGTCAAATGTGCTTTAAAAGGTCTGAAGGACAAAAACCAAGTTGCTAATGGTGCTAATCTCTGGGCATAGGGGAAGAAACTAGGCCTAAGGCAACTTCTGTACTATTTTATTTTGTTTCCAAGGAGAATGTATTCAGATCTTTTTTAAAAATTAATTTGAGTGCAAGAGAAAGGACAAAGAAATGTTTTTAAGTAAAAAAAAATTTTTAAATTAATTTAAAAATAAAATGTAGGCTGGGAGCTGTGGCTCATGCCTGTAATCCCAGCACTTTGGGAGGCCAAAGTAGGCAGGTCACCTAAGGTCAGGAGTTTGAGACCAGCCTGGCCAACATGGTGAAACCCCGCCTCTACTAAAAATACAAAAATTAGCCAGGCGTGGTGGCACACACCTGTGAGGCAGGAGAATCGCTTGAACTCAGAAGGCAGAGGTTGCAGTGAGCCAAGATTGCACTATTGCATTCCAGCCTCGGCAACAATAGGGAAACTCCAGCTCAAAAATAAATTAATTAATTGAATTAAATTAAAATGTATATAAGCAACTGCCTAGAAATCCTTACTTCAGAAATTACTTCCATCTCCACTCTCAAATAGACCATTTTGTTTTATGCTTCTATGAAGATGTTTGAGGAAACTGGATTTTGCATACAGCAGGTGCTCAGAATATACAGAAAGGAACCAAGCTAGGCCTTAGCACAGGGCCCCTTAGTGAGGCGGGTGACTGCAAGGGTTGAAGACCTGGACTCTGCAGCCAGGCACCATGTCCGAATTCAGGCCTCAGCACTTAGCAATCACACGACCTTGTACAAGTTACCTACCCTTTCCTTGCCTCAGATTCCTCCTTTGAGACAATGGGGACAATAACAGAACCTGCCACACAGAGGGATGTTAGAGAACTGACCAAGCGAATGTAGGTAATGACTTGGAGCAATGTATGGCTAAGAGTAAGTTAGGGGTTGTTACGATGACTTTCCTGAGACAAACAGGGAGATCTTTTAGCTGTCGGTCAAGTGCAGGAGGACAGTGGAGCTCAAGGCCTAATGGAAACTAACACTAATTGTACAGCTTACACTTGTCAACCACTACCCCCTGTCTACATGCTTTACATGTACAAACTCACTGAATCCTATGAGACAACAACCCTATGAGGTTGGTTCTATTATTATTCCACAGCTTCAGAGAGGCTGAACAAGTTACCTAAGGCCACAGAACCAATAAAATGGTGAACAATAATAACCATAATGATTCCAATAAATACCTAATGTTAGTTAGTGCTTGCATTTATGGAACGCCTCTACTTGATGGCAATGAATAGTTCAGCAGATGTTTTTGGAATACCTGTTCTGTGTAATTCAGGTATTGGGCCTTTTGAGAGACAGGGTTGTGAATCTGAAATGGTTTGTGTTTTTGAAGGGGGCTCATATTAGTAGGGCAGCCAGATTTGTGCAAAAAGAACTGCAAATGCTTAGCAGGGAATGCCAGTAGAGGGCTGGGTTTGGAGATCCCGTCACGGAGGAGAGGAAAACTAAACTGGGTCTTGAAGGATGAGTGGGATTTTTAAAGGGCTGGGAGTGGGAGTGA
>NW_026652905.1:0-20518 GCF_009828535.3 Hylobates moloch
CGGAGATTGCAGTGAGCCAAGATCACACCACTGCACTCCAACCTGGTCAACAGAGCCAGACTCTGTGTCTCAAAGACAAACAAACAAAAACAAGGTAGACCTTATGGGTCTTTCCCTGGGAGCCTTCCATAGAGTGGTTGTTGCTACAGACAGCAGGGATATGAGACAAACCATCTAAGCCCCTGAAATACGAGTCTTGAAAATGGCTGCGGACAAGGAAAATCAATGAAATAACAGTGACACCAGCACCCCACCATCTCTAGGACTCTTAAAAGTTCTTAGCCTGTAGCCTGTTTTCCAATCCATTCCAGCCTGCCTTTTCTTTGAATTTGAAAACGAACTTTGAAATTCCTTTTATTGACAAGAAAATGTCGCTGTGTTTATTTTAAACTATTAACCACTGGTATCAAGAATGCATGGGCACTGGCCATCACCTCTGCTCATGGAGTGCCATCTTTCTTTTTAAATATGTGATGGCCGTTGGCATTGTTAACTGAAGCACGTGTTGTATATCCACGTGTCTCCTTGGGAAGCAAATTAAAGGACTAATTGAAGAAAGAATTAGAAACACTGAATCCACAGAAACGCAGCCACACTGTAATTAATTTTTGTAGAAAAGAAAATGAAATGCTTGCTGATGGTGAACCTCTCCAGCATGTTCATTAGATATTTGCATTTTCTGCCTATTCCATTAAAAGTACCTCTAATCAGACAGTCAATCAACAGTGCTTATCCAGACATCTTCTTTTTAGAATTTGAATCGTGCCACGTTCTGTATAGGAGTGAGACCTTACCACAAAAACAGGGTAGGGCTTGCTGTGTGCTCAGAAGGACACATTAACCAGGCTGAACTGATGGAACTCCAGCTCTCTGTATCCTTCTTTGTCCCTCTTAATACTTGGGCAGATCCCCCCTCATTAAAAATTCAATCATTAATACCAATAAGAAAATTGAGGGGTTTCAAAGAACCTCAATAAACCACAGATTTAGGTCTTTATAAGACCTTGGTAAGCAGTTGTGGATTCTATAGTTTGTACCTATCATAAGTTATGATGATCATTATAGCATGACTGATAGCATTTTAAAAAGTTTTGTTGGTCCGGGTGCGGTGGCTCATGCCTATAATCCTAGCACTTTGGGAGGCCGAGGTGGGTGTATCACAAAGTCAGGAGTTTGAGACTAGCCTGACCAACATGGTGAAATGCCATCTCTACTAAAAATACAAAAATTGGGTGTGGTGGCACGTGCCTGTAATCTCAGCTACTGAGGAGGCTGAGGCAGGAGAATCGCTTGAACCTGGGAGGCGGAGGTTGTGGTGAGCCAAGATCGCGCCACTGTACTCCAGCCTGGGCGACAGAGTGAAAACTCCATCTCACAAACAAACAAACTTTTATGATAATGTGTATGGAAAGTGTCCTCTCTTGAAATGTTGCATTTTCTCTAACCAAAGCCAATGCTCCAGCCAGCCAGTAGGTAGCGGCCAGTAGGAGCTGTCAGAACCGGTTGCTCTTATCATCACTAAACATACAAAGAGGGTAAGCCATTTCCTCATTCCCCAGATTCCAGCTCCATCCTTCCTCTGAAAGCATCACGCCATTTCTCGCTCCGGATATGTATTTGGTGTTCAGTCATTCAACCGTGGCATATCTAATGTTGGCAGTGAGGGGGCAGAATTCGAAGTCCTTGCCATTCCAGGAAAAGGAAGCCGTGTTCCCTGTCTAAACATCTGCCCACATCGGGCCATGTCTCGCTACCAACTCCACCAAGAGAGCAGTGAGTGACAAAAGCAAGGATGTTCTTACTAAACTTGGTGATAACCTGGCTCCATTACCGTCTTAGATTAATGACCCTTCAGTCATTCCAGAGGTGGATATTTATACCCAAGAAACGGTGGGTGATGTGTATTTTTTTTTTTTTTTTTTTGAGACAGAGTCTCGCTCTGTTGCCCAGGCTGGAGTGCGGTGACGCGATCTTGGCTCACTGCAATCTCCGGTCCCGGGTTCAAGCAATTCTCCTGCCTCAGCCTCCCGAGTAGCCGGGATTACAGGCACGCACCACCACACCTGGCTCATTTTTGTATTTTTAGCAGAGACACGGTTTCACCATGTTGGTCAGGCTGGTCTTGAACTCCTGACCTTGTGATCCGCCTGCCTCGGCCTCCCAAAGTGCTGGGATTACAGGTGTGAGCCACTGTGCCTGGCCCCATTATAACCCTCTTGGATAGTCCATCCTTCACTCTTGCTAAATGTTTAATGAGATGTTGAATAAATGTTAATATGCTTTATATCTTTTTTTTTTTTTTTGCTTCTGTGGCACTTTTCTTTTTGCCGTGGGTGGCAATGTTGAGTTCTTTTGCACCCAGGGAAGCTTCATGCCTCATCACCCCAACCTTCTGGAAACTTTGATTCTTATAGTTCAAACTTTCATAATTTTTAAAAACCTTTAAGTTCAGGGATACAGGTGCAGGTTTGTTACATGGGTAAAGTCGTGTCATGGGGGTTTGTTGTATGATTATTTCATCACCCAGGTATTAAGCCCAGTACCCATTAGTTATTTTCCTGATCCTGTCCCTTCTCCCACCCTCTGATAGGCCTCAGTGAATGCTGTTCCCCTCTTTGTGTCCATGTGTTCTCATCATTTAGCTCTCACTTATAAGTGAGAACATGTAGTATTTGGTTTTGCTGTTCCTACATTAGTTTGCTGAGGATAATCGCCTCCAGCTCCATCCATGTTTCTGCAAAGGACATGATCTTGTTCTTGTTTATGGCTGCATAGTATTCCATGGTGTCTATGTACCGTATTTTCTTTTTCTTTCTTTCTTTTTTTTTTTTTTTTTTTTTTGATATGGAGTCTTGCTGTGTCACCCAGGCTGCTGGAGTACAGTGGTGCAACCTCAGCTCACTGCACCCTTAAATTCCTCAGCCTCAGCTCGCTGCACCCTTGAAAATTCCTCTGTCTCAGCCTCCCAAGTAGCTGGGATTACAGGTGCACGCCCCCAAGCCCAGCTAATTTTTTGTATTTTTAGTAGAGATGGGGTTTCACCATGTTGGCCAGACTGGTCTCGAACTCCTGACCAAAGTGCTGGAATTACAGGCATGAGCCACCACGCCTGGCCTATGTACCATATTTTCTTTATTCAGTCTACCACTGATGGGCGTTTAGATTGATCCCATGTCTTTGCTACTGTGAAAAGTGCTGCCATGAACATACACGTGCATGTGTCTTTATGATAGAATGATTGATACTCCTTTGGGTATATACCCAGGAATGGGATTGCTGAGTTGAATGATATTTCTGTTTTTAGGTCTTTGAGGAATGGTCACACTGTCTTACACAATGTTGGAACTAATTACACTCCCACCAACAGTGTCTAGGTGTTCCTTTTTGTCTGCCACCTTGCCAGCATCTGTTGCTTTTTGATGTTTTAGTAATAGCCTTTCTGACTGGTGTGAGATGGTATCTCATTCTGGTTTTGATTTGCGTGTCTCTAATGATCAGTGATGTTGAATGTTTTTTCATATGCTTGTCGGCTGGATGTATGTCTTTTTTTTTGAGACAGAGTCTCACTGTCGCCCAGGCTGGAGAGCGGTGGAGCGATCTCGGCTCACTGCAACCTCTGCTTCCCAGGTTCATGCCATTCTCCTGCCTCAGCCTCCTGAGTAGCTTTGGTTTTTAAGACTTTAGTTATATGCACTTTTTCAGAAATCAAGGTATGCATAACCAAAGCACGTCTGTCTTTCCAAACTGGATTTAAATTCGCCGTTTACTAACTAAGGAATATTGTGCCATTTAGTTAACTTCTCTAAGCCTCATTTTCCTCATCTATGAAATGGGAAGAATAGTAAGATCTACCTCAGAAGAATGTTGCAAAGGTTAAACAAGGTAATCAATTGTTTAGTAATATGCCTCCCACACATCAAGCCCTCAACCCTGCCACCATGCCTGGCTAATTTTTTGTATGTTTAGTAGAGACGGGGTTTCACCGTGTTAGCCAGGATGGTCTCGATCTCCTGACCTCGTGATCCGCCCGCCCTAGCCTCCCAAAGTGCTGGGATGGCAGGCGTGAGCCACCGCGCCCCGGCCAGCTGCATGTGTATCTTCTTTTGAAAAGTGTCTGTTCATGTCCTTTGCCTGACGTGGCAAAGGGTTTGCTTTCAGTGGGATTTCTTTTTTTTTTTTTTTTTTGTAAATTTGTTTAAGTTCCTTATAAATTCTGGATATTAAACCTTTGTCGGATGCATAGTTGGCAGATACTTTCTCTCATTCTATAGGTTGTTCACTCTGTTGATAGCTTCCTTGGCTGTGCAGAAGCTCTTTGAAACTTAGGTAACTTTAAACCAAGTGTTAGCTAACTCCGTTTCTCAATTGAGTAACTTCAGAAATTAAGTTAGAACGACAGGTTCTGCCTTTTGAAGACAAAGTAGCAGAACCCTAGCCCTCCACCACATGCTATCACTTGGTTCTGGTTGGTGTTTTGAGGATTCTTTTTGTCGCAGTCTGTAATTTGTTTTTTGAAATAAACGTCTTGTAAATAGGATGTTTTTCTCAAGAGTTACCCCGTTTTCACTATGGTAGCCACACCCCAGTGATGTACATGTGTTTCTCTGTTTTCCATTTAATACACGCTTGTAATCCCAGCACTTTGGGAGGCCGAGACGGGCGGATCACGAGGTCAGGAGATCGAGACCACGGTGAGACCCCGTCTCTACTAAAAATACAAAAAATTAGCCTGGCGCAGTGGCGGACGCCTGTAGTCCCGGCTACTCGGAGAGGCTGAGGCAGGAGAATGGCGTGAACCCGGGAGGCGGAGCTTGCAGTGAGCCGAGATCGCGCCACTGCACTCCAGCCTGGGCGACAGAGTGAGACTCTGTCTCCAAAAAAATAAATAAATAAAAATAAATAAAAATAAAAAAATAAAAAATAACCGCCGTTATGTAGGTGAATCCTTGATCTGACACACAGCGCCTGTCTTTCCCTATGAATGGGTTAGTGATTTGCGTGGAAATCTCAGCTTGATGTAGTGTGTGTGTCTGGGCACAGTTTTAGAGAAACAAGCAATGATTCCTTTTTTTTTTTAATTTCCTGAGTCCCAAAGTGTTTGAGACAAATCTGGTTTTCCCACATCGGGTCTAGAGTTATTTGTTGAGCTCCTTTGTCGTTCAGGACTCTGTAGCTGTTTCTTTATTCCTTACTGAAATCTCACATTGATGAAGAGCTCTTTCCACCTGATTTGCTTTTCCATTGTCAGATGTCCTTTTTCTCCCTCCCTTGATGCTTTTAGGATTTTCTCTTGATCTTTAAAGCACCACAGTTTTATCAGGATGAGGCTGATGGACATATGGGCATTTAAAAATAAATTGTATGGCTTGCTATACATCTTATAATGAGAGATCTGGGTTTTTATCTCAGGAATTGTTTTTTTTTCTTTGCACGAAACCTTACCATTTACAATTCACCCTTGAAAATCATGGGGGTTAGGGACACCAACCCCTCACACAGTCAAAAATCCTTGTGTAACTTTTTTTTTTCTTTTTTGAGACAGAGTTTCACTTTTGTTGCCCGGGCCAGAGTGAAATGGCGTGATCTCGGCTCACTGCAACCTCTGCCTCCTGGGTTCAAGCAATTCTCCTGCCTCAGCCTCCTGAGTAGCTGGGATTACAGGCGCCCACCACCACGCCTGGCTAATTTTTGTATTTTCAGTAGAGACAGGGTTTTACCATCTTGTTCAGGCTGGTCTTGAACTTGTGACCTCAGGTGATCCACCCACCTCAGCCTCCCAAAGTGCTGAGATTACAGGTGTGAGCTACCACGCCTGGCCCATGTGTACCTTTTGATTCTCCAAAAACTTAAACTACTAATAGCCTACTGTTTACAGGAACCCTCGCCAATAACATAAACAGGTGATTCAGTCATTCATATTTTCTATGTTCTATGTATTGCATACTGTATGCTTAGACTAAAAGAAGCTAGAGAAAAGAAAACGTTACCAAGAGAATCATAAGAAAGAGAAACTATATTTACTATTCCTCAAGTGGAAAGGGATCATCCTCGTCATGTTCACATCGAGGAGGCTGAGGAGGAGAAGGAGGAAGAGGAGAGGTTGGTCTGGCTTTCTCAGGGTGGCAGAGGCGGAAGAAAATCCACATTTAAGTGACCTGTACAGTCCAAACCTGTGAAGGATCAACCTTGTTTCTGTGTCTCTTTCTCCCAGTTCTTGTCTTCAGAGATACCAACATTGGATGTTGCCTCTCAACTGGTTTCCGTCTCTTTCATGTTCTTTCTTCAATCACTTCATGTCATCTTTTTCTTCTACATTCTGCATGCTTCCACAAGCCTGCCCTCTGCACCATGACATGATTCTCCACATTCTTTTTTTCTTTTTTTGAGACAGAGTCTTGCTGTGTCACCCAGGCTGGAGTGCAGTGGCACGATCACGGCTCACTGCAACCTCCACCTCCTGGGTTGAAGCGATTCTCCTGCCTCAGCCTCCCGAGTAGCTGGGATTACAGGTGCCCGCCACCACACCCGGCTGTATTTTATATTTTTAGTATGACAGGATTTCACCACGTTGGCCTGCCTGGTCTCGAACTCCCGGCTTCAGTTGATCTGCCTGCCTCGGCCTCCCAAAGTTCTGGGATTACAGGCGCACACCACCACACCCGGCTAATTATTGTATTTTTTTTTTTTTTTTTTTTTTTTGAGACAGAGTCTCACACTTATTGCCCAGGGTGGAGTGCAACGGTGCAATCTTGGCTCACTGCAAACTCCACCTCCTGGGTTCAAGAGATTCTCCTACCTTAGCCTCCCGAGTAGCTGGACTACATGCATCTGCCACCACTCCTGGCTACATTTTGTATTTTTAGTAGAGATGGTGTTTCACCATGTTGGCCCGGGTGGTCTCAAACTCCCGACTTCAGATGATCCGCCCACCTCAACCTCCCAAAGTGCTGGGATTACAGGCGGGAGCCACCACACCCAGCTGATTCTCCTCATTCTTGATTCTGAACTTCCCTCTGTCTAGTATTGTCCGGGGTTCTCTAGGATGTGATGTTATATCTCCTACTCGTTTCCGGCACCCTTCTTATTATGTTACCACATTAACCCTTTTGTTAAATGTTTAACATTTTAATGCTCTGAATTTATTATTTTTTATCTGATATATTAGGTTGGTGCAAAAGTAATTGCTGTTTTTACCATTAAAAGTAATGATAGTCTTTTTTTTTTTTTTTAGATGGGGTCTCGCTCTTGCCACCCAGGCAGGAATGCAGTGGCACCATCTTGGCTCCCTGCAACCTTAGCTTCCCAGCCTGAAGACATCGTCCTGCCTCAGCCTCCCGAGTAGCTGGGACTACAGGCATGCACCACAATGCATAGCTAATTTTTGTATTTTTTGTAGAAACAGGGTCTCACTATGTTGCTCAGGCCAGTCTCAAACTCCTGAGCTCAAGCAATCCGTCCTCCTCGGCTTCGCAAAATGCTGGGATTCCAGGCTTGAGCTGTTGTGCCTGGCCTGATAATATTTTGACTCTGACTTTCTTTTTGTTTCTATTTACCTTTAAATCTCTTTTATGTTCCATCTGAATTACTCCTCTGTGGGTGTCTTTTGTAGGCTGTATATTTGTGTTTTCCTTCCAGCCTATTTCTTGCTATAATTGAGATGGTGAAGGATTAGTGGTCTCAGGTCCTTCTGCCTCGCCTCACATAAATCTTCATTTGAACTGATGCTCTTCATTTCCTTTTTATGGAATATTACTTTCCTGTTTTTTGTGTTTGCCTGTTTTTCTCATGGGTCCCAAGACGGATATTTTCCCTCCATACGGGCATTTATTTTAATGCCCACTCTTCACCCCTGGAGGACGTGAGTTGGTTCTTTTTTCCTCCTTGCCCCATGGACGTCAGACATCGACACAAATGTTTGTGGTTTTGAGGGCTTTGTTTTATCCGTTCAGTTCTTTAGCTGCTTAAGATGGACGGGCAGAGGCCGGGCGCAGTGGCTTACACCTGTAATCCCAGCACTTTGGGAGGCCGAGGCAGGCGGATCACAAGGTCAGGAGTTCGAGACCAGCCTGGCCAATGTGGGGCAACCCCATCTCTACTAAAAATACAAAGTTAGCCAGGCGTGGTGGTGGGTGCCTGTGGTCCCAGCTATTCGGGAGGCTGAGACAGGAGAATGGCGTGAACCCGGAAGACAGAGGTTCCAGTGAGCCGAGATTGCACCACTGCACTCCAGCCTGGGTGATGGAGCGAGACTCCATCTTAAAAAGAAAAAAAAAAAGATGGATGGGCAGGGAGTGGAGGCTGTGGGCAGTGATCGCTGTCCATGACCCCTGTCTGTGAGCAGCTGCTGTCTAAGCTGAGGGAATCCCTGGTGTCATCCCAGCGATGGCGTGTTCCATGCTGCTGTAGGCTAGGAACATGGTGCAGCTTAAGTGGACGGCCATCCAGTGATGACTTGGCCCCAGTGGACAGCTGCCTAGTGATGGGACACCTGGAGTAGATGGCCGTCCAACAACAGTTGATTATTTTTGTGCTACGTCTGGTGTTTACAGTGGCTGGAACCACTAGAGCTCCAGCTCCATTGGGTTGGAGCCATTCCAGGGTGGGAATGGCCACCAGGAGACGATGCTTACCCTTCTCTTCTTGCACCAAGTCAGCACCCATACTCAGGTGAGGCCCTGTGTGTCCTCCTCCTCCCCAGCACAGTCTTGCTGGAGTCATGTAGAAAAGTCATGGAAAGGGGCTCATGAAGGGATGTGCTCCCTTCTTCCTGGCCTCTCCTGGTCTCCCACCGGTACTCAGTCATTCTCCTTCCAAACTGAGGTGTGTGCATACATATAATTTGTTGGCCCTTAAAAAACATGTATAGGTCCGGCGCCTGTAATCCCAGCAGTTTGGGAGGCTGAGGCAGGTGGATAACCTGAGGTCGGGAGTTCCAGACCAGCCTGACCAACGTGGAGAAACCCCATCTCTACTAAAAATACAAAATTAGCTGGGTGTGGTGGTGAATGCCTGTAGTCCCAGCTACTCAGGAGGCGGAGGCAGGAGAATCGCTTGAACCTGGGAGGCGGAGATTGCGGTGAGCCGAGATCGCGCCATTGCATTCCAGCCTGGGCAACAAGAGTGAAACTCCATCCCCCCAAAAAAAGAAAAAAGTTACAGATCACTACAGTCCTTCCCTAAACTACTGGTGTGACTGTTTTCTGACTCCTTCAACTATTACCCAAAAGATGAATGATTTCTTAGTGATCCTTTGTCCTAGGAATTATTTCATAGGCTTCTGCAACAAGTGGAACCTTGTGTCTCACTAGGATAATAAGCATGTTCTGAATTCCTGGACTTTTTTTCTTTTCTTTTTTTCCTGCACAACTTCATTTCGGGGTAAATGAGGCCAGCACCTGAGTTTCCCACGCCCCTTTGGATTCTCTGGGGGCTTGAAGGTTTCTTCTGCTGACACACACGTGGCTTCAGGAAGATGGTGTTGGACCCTTTTTCTTTTTTTGAGACACAGGGTCTGGCTCTGTCGCCCGGGCTGAAGTGTAATAGTGCAAGCTTGGCTCACTGCAATTTCTGCCTCCGGGCTCAAGCAATCTTCCTACCTCAGCCTCTCGAGTAGCTACGACTGTAGGCACGTGCTACCAGGCCCTGCTAATATGTGTTTTTTTTTTGTAGAGATGAGGTTTTGCCACGTTTCCCAGGCTGGTCTCAAACTCCCGAGCTCAAGCCATCTTGCCTGCCGTGGCTTCCCAAAGTGCTGGGACTACAGGCAGGAGCCACTGCGTCCAGCCTGGTTTTGGACTCTTGGTCTTGGGTTTGGCCAAAATTTTGGTGGCTCAGATGGACTTTTGTAGATTTTAAGGAGAATTGAAGTTTTGTGGCTTAAGCTGAACTGCTGTTCTCAATGCCCATGCTGGTCCCTATAGCCCTTCATCTGCTGTGGCTGGTCTTATAGGTCTGTTTTATTTGCTGTAGGAGCCTTTACCTGTGCTTGCAGCTGTCACCGTAACATTCAACACACCTGTGCTGTATCCCCTGAAGATGCCGAAGCGTGGTATTCTCACCCCAAAGAGTTTCCACCCTGATAAGTTCCAGCAAGGCAGTCCAGCATCTATGCCTGCAGAAACTTGTTGGTACAAAGAAGTGTCAGATGATCTGTAACACCGTAGGTTGATCCTGCATGTCTGGAGAACTTGACAGAATTGTTGCATGGTGAGCAGTGATACTAAGCAAAGCTGAGTCACCCGTAAGCTCCCAGGCCCTCAGCCTGGCAAGTAGGAAGGTATTTTGACACCTCTGTTGATGAAGCACCTCAGATAGCTCCAGTCTTTGGAGACAGCCTCGTAGGAGTTTTAGTTTAACCATAATCTGCTTGTGGATCACTGATGTTTCCATGAGTCATTCCCTGAGATTGTAGTGAAGAAAATGGATATTATCCCGTTTGCTTCTTTGCAAAATACCCACAAAGCCACATGCATTTTCATACTGAACATCTTAGGATACCATTTATTTTCCTGCAGGATCATATCATAGTTTAGGGTTGAGTGTGCCTCCAAGAGTCATCAGTTAAGCTTCCTGTTTTGTGGATAGAGAATACGGGAGGACATCTGATCCCCTATGAGTGGTAGCATCAGGCCTGGGATTGTGGTCGTCCAATGGTGCTTCTGGGGGCAAAAATGCACAGCTATTTATTGAAAAAACAAATGTTCCAGGCCGGGCACGGTGACTCACGCCTATAACCCCAGCACTTTGGGAGGCTGACGCGGGTGGATCACCTGAGGTCAGGAGTTTGAGACCAGCCTGGCTATTATGGTGGAACCCTGTCTCTACTGAAAATAAAATTAGCCGGGCGTAGCGTTGGGCACCTGTAATTCCAGCTACTCAGGAGGCTGAGGCCGGAGAATCGCTTGAACCGAGGAGGCGGAGGTTGCAGCGAGTGGAGATTGCGCCACTGCACTCCAGCCTGGGCGACAGAGTAACGGCAGGGAGGGCTGTCAGTCTGGTGGTCTCACCCAGGTGGTCCAGGGTTCCAGCACTGAGAGCCAGGAAGCCAACTCCCAAAGCATCCTCAGCCCCCTGTTCAGCCAGCAGGAAGTCA
This sequence comes from Hylobates moloch, assembly GCF_009828535.3. Lineage (NCBI taxonomy): Eukaryota > Metazoa > Chordata > Mammalia > Primates > Hylobatidae > Hylobates > Hylobates moloch. The sequence goes on from NW_026652905.1 coordinate 11,093, forward strand.
GGGCTGGTCCCAGTGATGAATCCAGACACCAGAGTGCGTAGCACGGCCCTCCCCATGTCCAGCACACTGGCCTTTCCCTGTACCATGTCCTCTTTCTCCCATTGGGTGGCCTGTGTTGCTTTCTCAATCTCCAAGTCTCTGAGTCAGCAAGGAAGTGTTCCATCCTTCACTGAGTCATGACCTCTCTGAGGCTGACAAGTGCCAGAGCTCATGTTCTTCAGGCATATTTATAAGCAGGTGTTTTTATTTAAAGACTTAGTCCACGTATTACAAGCATTCTGATGGACTCATCAAAGCAGATAGGCAAAGTTGTCTTGAATGATATGATGTAGCTGAACATTTATAAAACTGTCTTTGATTTTCTTTCTTTTTTTTTTTTTTAAATTTTACTCTAAGTTCTGGGATACATGTGCAGAATGTGCAGGTTTGTTACATAGGTATGTATGTGCCATGGTGGTTTGTCGCACTTGTCAACCAATCATCTACGTTTTAAGCCCTGCATGCATTAAGTATTTGTCCTAATACCCTCCCTCCCCTTGCCCCCAACCCCCCAATAGGCCCCAGTGTGTGATGTTCCCCTCCCTGTGTCCATGTGTTCTCATTGTTCAACTCCCACTTATGATTGAGAACAGGCAGTGTTTGGTTTTCTGTTCCTCTGTTAGTTTGCTGAGAATAACGGTTTCCAGCTTCATCCATGTCCCTGCAAAGGAGATGAACTCATCCTTTTTTATGGCTGCATAGTATTCCATGGTGTCTACGTACCACATTTTCTTTATCCAGTCTATCACTGATGGACATTTGGGTTGTTTCCAAGTCTTTGCTGTTATAGATAGTACTGCAATAAACATACATGTTGAAATTTTTATTTTATCACCGTCAAACACTTACCATGAGAGCCACCCTCTTGACAAGTGTTACGTGTATAATACGGTCTTGTTAACTCTAGGCACAACTGCTGTGGTGTGCACAGTTGTACACCAGACTGCACAACTGATTCATGTTACATACCAAAACCTTATACTCGTGGAAAAACATCTCCCTACATCCCTCTCTCCTCATCTTCTGAAAACCATCATTCCACTGTCTGCTTCTGTGAATTTGGCTATTTTAGATGTTACATGTCAGTGACATCATGTGGTATTTGTCTCTGTGTCTGGTGTATTTCACGTTAACATCCCCCAGGTTCATCCGTGTTGTGGAAAATGACAGAATTCCCTTCTTTTTAAGGCTGCGTGGTATCCCATTGTGTGTATGTACCGCATTTTCTTTCTTTTTTTGAGATGGAGTCTTGCTCTGTCACCCAGGCTGCAGTGCAGTGGCGTGATCTGGGCTCACTGCAACCTCCGCCCCCCAAGTTCAAATGATTCTCCTGCCTCAGCCTCCCAAGTAGCTGAGATTACAGGCGCCCGCCACCATGCCCGGTTAACTTTTGTACTACTTAGTAGAGACGGGGTTTCACCATGTTGGCCAGGCTGGTCTCAAACTCCTAACTGCAAGTGATCTTCCCGTCTCAGCCTCCCAAAGTGTGGGGATTCCAGGGGTGAGCCACTGCACCTGGCCAATTACCTTCTTTTTTTTTTTTCTTGAGACGGAGTCTCACTCCGTCTCCCAGGCTGGAGTGTAGTGGCGTGATCGTGGCTCACTGCAAGCTCCACCTCCTGGGTTCACACCATTCTCCTGCTTCAGCCTCTTGAGTAGCTACGACTACACGTGCCCGCCGTGCCCGGCTAATTTTTTTGCATTTTTAGTGGAGACGGGGTTTCACCGTGTTAGCCAGGATGGTCTCGATCTCCTGACCTCATGATCTCCCTGCCTCAGGCTCCCAAAGTGCTGGGATTACAGGCATGAGCCACCTCGCCCAGCCCAATTACGTTCTTTTTAAGGCTGCAAAGTATCCCATTGTGTGTATGTACAGCATTTTTTTTTTCTTTGTTTGAGACTGAGTGTCACTCTGTCGCCCAGTCTAGAGTGCAGTGGCATGATCTCAGCTCACTGCAACCTCTGCCTCCCAAGTTCAAGTGATTTTCTTGCCTCAGCCTCCCAAGTAGCTGAGATTACAGGCGCCTGCCACCATGCCCGGCTGATTTTTGTACTTCTTAGTGGAGACGGGGTTTCACCATGTTGGTCGGGCTGGTCTCAAACTCCTAACTAACTGCAAGTGATCCACGCACCTCCGTCTCCCAAGGTGCTGTGATGCCCAGCACCACGCCTTGCCAACTATCTTCTTTTGAAGGCTGCATAGTATCCCATTGTGTGCATGTACCACATTTTCTTTTTTTTTGTTTGAGACGGAGTGTCAGTCTGTCGCCAGGCCTGAGCCACCGCACCCGGCTGTACCGCATTTTCTTTATCCATTCATTTAATGATGAACGCTTGGGTTGAATCCATATCTTGGTGATTGTGAATAGTGCTGCCATAAACATGGGACTGCAAATGTCTCTCATAGATGGATTTATCTTTTGGATAAATACCTAGAAGCATGCTTGCTGGATCACCGAGTAGTTCTAATTTTAGTTTTTTTGAGGAACCTCCGTACTATTTACCGTATTCACCCATTTCTGCAGGAAACAGTGGCAGAGGAACCCAAGTTTTGCTTCTTCCCTCTCCCAACTGTGCAAAAAGAGACCCACAGCCGGGCGCGGTGGCTCATGCTTGTAATCCCAGCACTTTGGGAGGCTGAGGCAGGCGGATCATCTGAGGCAGGCGGAGCACCTGAAGTCAGGAGTTTGAGACCAGCCTGGCCAACGTGGTGAAACACTGTATCTACTAAAAATACAAAAACTAGCTGGGTGTGGTCATGGGTGCCTGAAATCCCAGTTACGCGGGAGCCTGAGGAAGGAGAATACCTTGAACCTGGGAGGCGGAGGTTGCCGTGAGCTGAGATCCTGCCACTGCACTCCAGCCTGGGCAACAGGCTATCTCAACAAAAACAAACAAACAGTCAAAAAGGAACAACAACAAAGAACAAAAAGAGCCACTGTACTCCAGCCTGGGCAACAGGCTCTCTCAACAAAAATAAAAATAAAAAAAATAAAAATAAGAGACCCACAAGGGCTTTGGACCTCCTTTCTTTGCAAGGCAAGAAAATAATATAACAGACATTGGGCAGTTTTTCATTCTGACTTTCCAGTTTCATTTTTGTTTCTTCCTGTACAGTTGCTGCCTGGACCTCTTTCTTATTTCTGGGAGGTCTTCCCCCTGCCCCCATCCTTTTGAGACTTTCTGTCTACTTTGTTTTGAAATAAAGTAAATAAAACCCCACACATCCAGACAATAGGAACACATGCCATAGAACTCTGGCTGTAAGGGCTGACCCCATCCAGAGAGAATGAACAAATGCATCAAAACCCTGGCTGCAAGCGACTGACCCCAGCTTGATCCACTTAAACCAGAAGAGCCTTTGCTTCTATGTTTAATCTGCACCAAGCTTAGTGATCGCTTTCTTCTCAGAGGCCAGAACACAGAGTCCAGCCTTTCCAGGATGCCAACTTCCCATCTCTGGAGTCTCCTCTTCCTGCAGAGAAGCTTTAGTCTCTTATCTGAGCTGCTTCTCTCTTCTCCTTGGCCTTGCTTTGCCTGGAATACTAACACACTGTCTTTTTCTCATGTTACGTTGGACTATCCCAAGGAGGGACCCAATAGGCGTGGCTTGGGTTCCCTGCCCGACCGTGGGTTTGGCTGAGGAGTGGGCAGCAATTTCCAGCCGTTGGCACTCCCAGAACGCATGGATGGATGGGGTTTCTGGAGGCAGCAGCTCTAGAGTGAAGCAGATATGGTGGGGGGTTTATTACCATGACAGAGCAGTGATTGTCCACGAGCAAGGTGGCTCCAACAGGGAGCCTACAGTCCAACTGCAGATGGATGCTGCCATTTTACACGTCCCATGTATGACATCGATGTACCGTATGTTGCTGGACACCGCATTACAGCAACTGAAAAATAAAACAGCATTAAATGCTTGGGAAAACGTACAGGTCATTGCATCTGATACGGTTTGGCTGTGTCCCCGCCCAAATCTTATTTATTTATTTAGAGACAGAGTCTCGCTCTGTCACTCAGGCTGGAGTGTCGTGGCGCGATCTCAGCTCACTGCAGCCTCCACCTCCTGGGTTCCAGTGATTCTCCTAACTCAGCCTCCCAAGTAGCTGGGATTACAGGTGCACGCCACCATGCTCGACTAGTTTTTGTATTTTTATTAGAGACGGGGTTTTGCCAAATTGGCCAGGCTGGTCTTGAACTCCTGACCTCAGGTGATCCACCTGCCTTGGCCTCCCAAAGTGCTGGGATTACAGGCATGAGCCACTGCGCCCGGCCCGAAATCTCATCTTGTATTCCCACGTGTTGTGGGAGGGACACAGTGGGAGGTAACCGAATCATGGGGGCAGGTCTTTGCCCTACTGTTCTCTTGATAGTAAGTTTTATGAGATATGATGGTTATTATAAAGGGGAGTTTTCCTGTACATGATCTCTTCTCTGTCACGGTGTGAGACGTGCCTGTCACCTTTTGCCTTCCACCATGATTGTGAGGCTTCCCCAGCCACATGGAACTGTAAGTCCAATTAAACCTTTCTTTTCTAAATTGCCCATTCTCGGATATGTCTTTATCCACAGCATGACAACAGACTCATACTTTCTTTATCCATCCTTATCCATATCAAATACTATTTGACCATAGATAGGATAAAGAAAATGTGGCACAGAGACACCATGGCATACTATGCAGCCATAAAAAAGGATGAGTTCGTGTCCTTTGCAGGGACATGGATGAAGCTGGAAACCATCATTCTCAGCAAACTATCACAAGGACAGAAAACCAAACACCACGCGTTCTGACTCATAAGTGGGAATTGAACAATGAGAACACATGGACACAAGGAGGGGAACATCACACACCAGGCCCTGTCGGGGGGTGGGGGACTTGGGGAGGGACAGCATTAGGATAAATACCTAATGTACATGACGGGTTGATGGGTGCTGCAGACCACCATGGCACGTGTATACCTATGTAACGAACCTGCCTGTTCTGCCCGTGTACCCCAGAACTTAAAGTATTCAAACAACAACAACAAGAAAGACACATACAACATCCCTAGAAACAGGAATGAAGAATGGGGAGGGGAACTTGGGAGTCAGCTTGTAGTTGACTTAGATTTACTGTGAGAAGAAGCTATGGGAGGCTTTCCAAAGGCTGTGGGAAGGATTTGGGCTCTTCAGGAGATTGAGCTTGACAGCAGCTGCAAGGCGCCTTGTGGGAGGGGAGGCTGGGGCAGGAAAATGAGGTGGGTGGAAAATACACTGATTTGCAGAGAAATGGTGCCAGCCTGGACTGTGAAAGCCGAGAAGAGAAAAACCACGCTCGGCAATATTTGAGCACGTATTAAATCCTGGATGGCACATTCCATTGGTATGGATGTCATTCCTAAGAGATTCAGTCAGGGGAAGATGGTACATAACAACAACTTAGAGGCATGTCACATGCACCTTTGTAGCTGCGTGCCCAGATGCCGTGGAGTGAGATGCCTGGTTTTGCCCATAGAGTTAGAAACATTATCAGAAAATACACATATTTGTGTTGAAGTTTAGGGAGTGAATAGCAATTCATCAGGTCTACAAGGAGGCAAAGAGCTTTCCTGGACGAAATTCCTCCTTGGCGTTCACCTAACACTTATTAATTTCTTACAGAACAAGGATACCACGGGAGGTGGGTGCCACAGAACCAGGGAACTGTGTCTGAATCAGGATACTGCAGAGAAATAGAACCAATACGAAGTGTGTATTGACAGAAAGCACATTTATTTTGAGGAATTTTGCTCACATGATGATGGAGGCTGGCAAGTCCCAAGATGTATGGGGTAGACCAGCCAGCTGGAGACCCAGGGAAGGAGCTGATGTTGTAGATGGAGTGCAGAGTCCCTCTGTTGGCAGAATGCCTTCTCGTTCAGGGAACGTTAGTCTTCTGGTCTATTCAGACCTTCAAGTGATTGGACCAGGCCCACCCACCATAGGAAGGACCAATTGCTTTACTCCAAGTGTACTGATTTAGATTTTTTTTTTTTTTTTTGAGACAGAGTTTCACTCTTGTTGCCCAGGCTGGGGTGCAATGTTGGGATCTCAGCTCACTGCAACCTCCATCTCCCAGGTTTGAGCAATCCTGCTGCCTCAGCCTCCCTAGTAGCTGCAGTTATAGGCATGCACCACGCCCAGCTATTTTTTTTTATTTTTTTGGTAGAGACAGGGTTTCACCATGTTGGCCAGGCTGATCTCAAACTCCTGACCTCAGATGATCCACCCGCCTCAGCTGCCCAAAGTTCTGGGATTATAGGTGTGAGCCACTTTGCCCAGCCCAGTCTTTTGTTCTGTTAGGACCTTCAACTGATTAGACCAGGCCCACCCACCATATGAAGGACAAATTGCTTTACTTAGAGTCTTGTAATTTCGATTTTTATCTCAAAAAACCTCAGAGAGGTTCTTCTTGCAGAAGAACATTTGATCACATATCTGGGCACCATGGCTCAGCCAAGTGGACTTATAAAATCAACCATGCCAGCATGGATCAAGGGTGCCTCAGAACAAGAGTGCCCAGACAGAACACAAGTTGGGCAGTATTTCAAAAGGCAGGGGAAGCCTTGGAAGCTGCTATGAGGGGACTTGTGATCAGGTGTGTATGTTAGGGAGGTCACTGTGGCAGCAGGGTATAGGGCAGACTGCAGGGCTCTTGTGGGCTCTGTCTCTGTCACAGGCCAAGTCATATTCAAACTTATAAAATTCAAAATTTCTTTTTGAATAATTGAAACTTTATGAAATAAATACAACCACCCAAAGTGCTGGGATTATAGGCATTTTATATATAATGTACATATTATGTGTACATTATATATAATGTATATAATATATAATATAATGTACACATATTATACATATATACATTATATCCTATATGTAAATATATATACATTATATATAATGTATATAATATGCTTTTTTATATATATACTTTAAGTTTTGGGGTCCATGTGCAGAACAGGCAGGTTTGTTACATAGGTATACACGTGCCATGGTGGTTTGCCACACCCATCAATGCATCATCTACATTAGGTATTTCTACTAATGCTCTCCCTCCCCTAGCCCCCGACTCTCCAACAGGCTCCGGTGTGTGATGTTCCCCTCCCTGTGTCCATGTGTTCTCATTGTTCAACTCCCACTTATGAGTGAGAACATGCGGGGTTTGGTTTTCTGTTCTGGTGTTTGCAGAGAATGATGGTTTCCAGCTTCATCCGTGTTGCCGCAAAGAACATGAATGCATCCTTTTTCATGGCTGCATAGTATTCCATGGTGTCTGTATGCCACATTTTCTTTATCCAGTCTATGGTCAAATAATATTTCTGGTTCTAGATCCTTGAGGAGTCACCACACTGTCTTCCACAATGGTTGAACTAATTTACAGTCCCAATAACAGTGTAAAATGTTCCTATTTCTCTGCATCCTCTTCAGGATCTGTTGTCTCCTGACTTTTTTAATGATTGCCATTCTAACTGGCATGAGATGATATTTCATTGTGGTTTTCATTTGCATTTCTCTTATGACCAGTGATGATGGGCTAAAAATTCTGAGAAAATGTAATAAAATATTTAATTTAGCTCAAGTATCCTTCCTTTGTTGAATAAGTTTTCACCTTTTCTGTCTTTCCTGATGGCTGGCTTGCTGGAGCCCACTCTCATGAGTGGTGCAAGGTCAGAGATAGATAACCAGGTCCATGTATGGTTGTGTCTTTTCACAAGTTCAGCCTTTTATTGATGCTATTTCAGTTTACAGAAGCCCTGAGATGCATGGAGTTTTCAAGGAGGCAGTTCTCCTTAGGACTTCCCGTTTAGTACAGAAGTGGCATGAACCTTTGGAGTACTGGAGCCTGTGTGCTGGCAGCATTTAGTCAGAGCTACAGGCACACAGGCTCCTGCTGTGACCCAAGTCAGTCAGTGTTGCACCCTGTACATACTAATATACTTCACCAGTATATGCATGTTATAAACATTCTACATCAAACAAAGTAACATTTATTATCAAGAGAAAAGGGGTAGGAAAAAGCTTAACAAAGGAACACAGGGATATTGATGTGGACAAAAAAAAGTCTCCTGGCCTGGCCCTGACCCTGGAGGACCATCAGTGCTCGCCATCTTGCAAGGAAGAGCCTTTGATATCAGTGGGCAGAGCCTTTTGCAGTGGATACTGGGTAATGATTACAAGTGACAGCAAGATGGCGTCTGTTAAGGCGGCCATTTGGAGCTTCTGGAGCCCTGTTCCTTCATGACCACAGCGTCCTCTGGTGAGGATTGACAATGGAAGAGGGTGTTTGGTTGTGTCCTTAACTGGTTGGATGTGGTCTTTATTGATCAGGTGAACATCTGGCCCCTGTAGGCATGATGCCTTTTGAATGAAATGTAAGATGGAATCTTTTTCTAAGATGGAGTCACTTATGTCAAGTGTGCTCTACACACTCACTGTAAGAATTAAAGAGGAAAGAAGCACGAAATGTCACTTGACAGTTAAGCACAGGTTTATTTTAGAGAAACCTGAGAGGGGCTTCTGGCTGAATTAGGTCAGAGCCCTTCTCTCTTATAGACTAAGCACATTTAAGGGTTTTGGAAGGGGTGCTTATCATAGGTTTGGAATGTTTGTATGTGAGGGAGTTTATTGTGGGGTTGGAATGTCTCTGGTCAGAGGGGAGGCTATCTCAGGGTTGGTATGTTTCTGGTCGGAGAGGGGTTTATCTTAGGGTTGGAATGTTTCCGGTTGTGCTGACATGAGTCATTAGGCTGATGTTTTGGGGCTGGATTTAGGCGGTTTTTAATCAAGGGGAGCCTAGAATTGTGGTGTTTGTTCAAGATGGCAGTGCTCCTGCTCTGTCACCCACAACCTGAAGACCATTATCATACTGATTTTGTATCTCCTGTGCATACCTGATGGAGAATGACTGAACGTTTGAATTAAAAGACTCGGGGAGAAGGCAAAGCTGTGTTGAAGTTGCAAGTCAAAAAAAAAAAAAAACCCAATCCAATGGCTCTGTTAGCAGCTATTAGAGAGGTTGGGGTGGGAGCAGAGTATGTAGCTTACTTTGCTTTTGTTATGTGAATGCTATGAGTGTGGGAGTCATGGAAACTGTGAATCAATGGAAGCGAGTCTGTCAGTGACCTTCTGCTGCATCTTGGGCCAGCCCAGGCATCCGTGAGTTTTCAGGGAGACCTCGGGAGAGTTCTCAGGCAGAAACTAGCCACGCATGTGCTTGTCGTCTGCGGGGATGACATGGTGGGCTATTTTTATGCTCAGACACTTGGGAGAAAGGGCAGGCTGTACCCAGAGGCAGATAAGTGCTGGCCAGATGGGCTTGCTGGGCACCGTCGGACGCATGGTCACCCTCCTGCCCGGGAGCTA
>NW_026652906.1:0-20509 GCF_009828535.3 Hylobates moloch
CAAATACATACTGCATTAAACATTGAAAATCTTCATGATTATAGAATTATTTAGTGTTAAAAATGATGCATGGCATGAAGAGAATGTTAAGAATAAGTCTCCTGGCCAACACAGTGAAACCCCGTCTCTACTAAAAAAATACAAAAAAATTAGCTGGGCATGGTGGCGGGCGCCTGTAGTCCCAGCTACTCCGTCCGGAGGCTGAGGCAGGAGAATGGTGCGAACCCAGGAGGCAGAGCTTGCAGTGAGAGGAGATTGAGCCACTGCACTCCAGTCTGGGCGACTGAGCAAGACTCTGCCTCAAAAAAAAAAAAAAAAAAAAAAAGTCATATAAAGTATACTCAGAACATTGTAGAAGCTGCTTTATTTAGGTAAACAGGCGCTTGAAATAATCAAAATGTTTTTGATAAAATGTCTGCTGGTAGAAAAAGTACTTGAATAAAATGAAAAAGTAGTAAGGAAAACTTATATTTATGCTATGTTTAAATGAAAGCAGACAAATATTAGAAAAAGTCTTTTTTTGGTCTATGGACAAATTAGATAAAATCTACTTGTCTTTCGACATCTCATTTCTGTTACCACTGTGCAGCAGGGTCTTGGATCTAAGAGGTCAGACCCTTCCCGTGTCTTTCCACAGCTGTGACCTTGGACTACATCATTATTATTTGATACTTATGTTGCTATAAGCACGGCTACCACAAACGGACTCAAAGAGTTCTATTTATAAAAATAATTTCTACTTTTTAAAACACTACTCAAACAAATTGTTGTTATTGTAGTCCCACTGGTTTCCTATTCTTTACACATTTTTTTCTCCTGAAATGTTCCTTCAGATCTATACTGGACAATACACATGTCAATAATTTCAAGTCCAAAGCATTATCTTTTCATGTTTCAAGTTGTACAAAACCGCAGCTTAAACTGTTTTTCTATAAATCCAATGAGAACTTTTGTACATCTAGATATAAGGCAGAATCATATATTTGCCCATAGCTGGACTCAGTGTAATTCTTTAGTTTTTGGCCAAATTTCACCTCAGAACTTGTGAATTACTGGTGAATTCTAAGCCTTATTTTTTATACTATACTACACTAGTGTCTAAAACTCATTCTGAAAATTAGTAGAATTTCACTATCAAGCAGTAATCTACTTACCAGATATATTTTTTTTAAGTATTTTTTTTTTTTTGGAGACAGAGTCTCACTCTGTCACCCAGGCTGGAGTGCAATGGTGCAATCTCAACTCACTGCAGCCTCCTCCTCCTAGGTTCAAGTGATTCTCCTGCCTCAGTTTCCCGAGTAGCTAGGATTACAGGCATGTGCTACCACATCTAACTAATTTTGTATTTTTAGTACAGACAGGGTTTCACCATATTAGCCAGACTGGTCTCGAACTCCTGAACTCAAGTGATCCTCCCACCTCAGGCCTCCCAAAGTGCTGGCATTACAGGCATGAGTTACAGTGCCCAGCTAAGTATGTTTTTAGAAATATCAGAATTTCTTCTGAGCATATGCAATGGTAAGAAAACCAAGTCAAAGCCTCTGATTTTGTATTTTCACATCACTCAATATTAATATCTTTAGAGAATAATAACATCAATAATACACGATACCCCAGAATCCCAAGAATTTTCTTCATCGTCCTTTTGTTTGGATTCTGATGGGAACATCTGATCTATAAAAGGTTAATCACAGATACATTCATGAGAACATTTCTCTACTATAAATTTTAAAAACATATACAAATCTATTTTCATTCATGAATCTGTGGACTTTCTTCTGTAGCCTGTATATTCTATTGGTGGATAACAACCACCACTTCTATAGTCAATTGGTTAGAATTGCAATCTTAAAAATCTAAAAATTAATTTCATATTCATTAGAATGCAAAAAACAATAAAAATTTGACTAATTTGTATTATTATTTCTTCACAAAAGAAGTCATATCCTCTTCTCCCATGAAACACACTATGTCAGATATTTGCTATTCACTCAGAAAACTTTAATTACCTATCATCTCTCATTTCTTTCTAAGTTTTTAGTTTTTAGTATTACTTAGTTTGATTAAGCAATCTTTATTACACGGTTCTTCAAAAAAGATTATTTATCAATAAGTAAGATTCTTCAAGATATTAACTTTTTGATATTAGCAAAATATAAGTCCAACCCTTTTAAATTTCAATATGCCATGACAGTATATTTGGTGTAAATATGTTTTAGATAAATAAGCTTAAAGAACTTGTACTGCATATAAATTAAAAGCTGCTTTAATTACAATGAGATAGTATTTCCTCAATGCAACAATATCTTCAGAATCAACTTGTGACTCCTTGGAGAAACATTAGAAACTTATAGGAAAAATGACTGCTGTAGGTAACCTAAATTTCCAACACTTCATAGAATTAAATCAAGGTCCACGCAAGGTCCAAGAGTGCTGAGAGCCATGAGGCAGAAAATGAATATGTAACAGAAATATTCTAAATGCATCTGAAGTGAATTCACTCAAATTTCCTTTTCAGAAACTCTGAAGTTGCCTGGCTATCTTCTTTCCTGCCCCACTTCCTGCCTCACAATCCATCTTCCTTAGCCAAAATAATGTCTACATCTGTGGTATTGATTCTTCCCATTCAACACTTTTAAAATCAATTTTCCCAACACTTTCTTTCTCTTTGATTAGGGGTAGTATCTGACATCTGTAATTACTATTTCTTTACCTCTTTTTTCCCCTCTGGCCAGAAACATACTCAGAAATAAATGCAATATGATGCTTTCCCTTGACCCTGCCATGCCTTGACCTTCTACCCAACTGCCCTTCTTCCAGATTTTTCCAAAGGAAGGGCTGTTCCCTTGCTACTTAAGAGTGAGGTCCAAGGACCACCAGCATCAGCATCACTTGAGAACTTATTAAAAATGCCAGAATCCCAAGTCTGCTGAATCATTGCATGCATTGTTAACAAGATATTCAGCTGATTTTCTAAAGTTTGAAAACTTCTGGTCTTTACTGAGTCTTTATGACAAACTATATACATGCATGGCTGTGCAAATATGCTTATATTCACCTATTGCAGATAAAATACAACTCTCCATGGTCAGGTGCTTCCATCCCTAATGCCTTCCCATCAGTGAGAAAGACAGGAGTGACAACATGTTTGCTGTAATTCCCTGACAAATTTTGGTAATGAAAGGTCACTTTATATTCTTCAAATCTTTCTAACCATGCTCTATCTTTTTCTAAAGAATTATTTTATTTTACCATCCACCATTATATAAACCTGCTTCTTGTTCCCCCATGCACTCCCTGTACTCTCTGTCTTCCTGTGTCTTCATTCCCTCTTTTACTCCTTTCCTCAGGTCTTAAAGTATATTGAGTTTAAACTAATAATTCAGCTCTTTTTTTTGCACTCTCAATATAATCTGTTGCCAACAACTGAGAAGACACATAACTTTCACTCCTTTTGTTCTTCTATGCTATGCATTTAAAAAAATAATTTTCTTTGGCTGTCAGAGTATATCAGTTCTCACGCAGTTAGACAAACATTTGGTCAAATGATGTTTTAAATAAAAAAATTGTTCTTACCTTCTATATTGTGATTTATTGTTTTGATATCTTTTTGATATGCAGCATCAGGTAAACACATATAATTCTGTGCAGCACTCTTAGAGATAATCTGTTAAAGGTAATATCAATAAATAATTTGTTTTTTTTCCTTTGTTTAAAGTCTCGCAGGGTGGCTCATTGGTGTGATCTCGGCCTACTGCCACCTCTGTCTCCCAGGTTCAAGCGATTCTCCTGCCTCAGCCTCCTGAGTAGCAGGGACTACAGGCATGAGCCACCACGCCTTGCTAATTTGTTATGTTTTTAGGAGACACAGGGTTTCACCATGTTGGCCAGGCTGGTCTTGAACTCCTGACATCAAGTGATCCGCCCACCTCAGCCTCCCAAAGCCCTGGGATTACGGCATGAGCCACATCAATAAATAATTTCAATTTAAAATAATAAAATGACAAACATCCATCTTTTTTATTTAAAATCTTTTTTATAGGGCCGGGCATGGTGGCTCACACCTGTAATCCTAGCACTTTGGGAGGCCAAGGCGGGTGGATCATGAGGTCAAGAGATCGAGACCATCCTGGCCAACTTGGTGAAACCCCATTTCTACTAAAAATACAAAAATTAGCTGGGCATGGTGGTGGGCGCCTGTAATCCCAGCTACTCAGGAGGCTGAGGCAAGAGAATCGCTGGAACCCAGGAGGCAGAGATTGCAGTGAGCTGAGACTGCGCCATTGCACTCCAGCCTGGTTGACGGAGCGAGACTCCGTCTCAAAAAAAAAAAATCTTTTTTTAAAACATATATATATATATATTTTTACTTTAAAGGCAATTTGATTTAAAGCTGTTCACATATTGAACACCAAAACATTTCAAGAGAAAATCTCACATATGCTCTGTAGATAACGCTTATCTTTTATCTTCATGTGGCTATTGACTAGTTTACTGAGCATGGAAAATAAAACATATTCAGAAAAAATTCACTCGTGCATGTATTTCAAAAGGAATTAACTTCAAAGTATCTGCCTTACTCTGTAGTCCTCACCAAAAATAATAGGGCATTTCAAACACAACACAGTATGATTAAACACTTGACATATGCATAATTATAGAATTTTTGTTAAAATCTATGCGCGGCATGAAGAGAATTTTCAGAGTATGTCATGCAGAGTAGGAATCGAACTCTGTAGAAGTTGATTCATTTAGGAAAACAAGGGCTTAAGATAGTAAGAATAATTTTTACAAGTTTTTTGCTGATAAAGAACTGCTTGAATAAAAGGAAAGATTCATAAGGAAAACTTATATTTATGTTAGTTTTAAATGAAAGCAAACAATCATTAGATAAAGTATGCAACTGATTCTTAAGACATAAATTCAGAAAAGCAGAGCAAGCCTTCATAAAAAGAGAAAAATAAAAACATGTATTCATGAAACATCTAACATGTGCCGGACACATTTTTGCAGATTTTTCTTCACCTTAGAATAATGAGGATGATGACGATGTTGGTGGTTACCCCACTTTCTGCTTCCTAGTCATTCTAGGTTGTTAAGAACAAAATGATGAACAAGTATGGTCCACTGTTCTCTCTGTTCAGAATGTCTTCCTCCTTGACTTTCATATGGCTTACTCCTCATCTTTGAGATGGGAGATTAAATGACAGACTCAGAAAGATTTACTCTGACCATAGAATTCCACTGCCACTCCCATACCCATGCTAATTATAACGTTCTTCAATTTTCTCTAACCAAACATTCTCTGTTTTGTTTTGAAGAAAAAGTTATAGCGACTTGTAAGTGTTTTTTATTTGTTATTCTCTTCCTACGAGTACACCATAATCCCTCATCTTGGATATTCAGAGACTCACTGCCTAGCACACGGTACTCAGAAAGAAATTACTCCAGGTCAAAACATTGAAAATCTCATCAGGAAAGTCTAACTTTCCTAACTGCTATATTTCTATGGAAAATCTGCAGCAGTAGCCTGCTGAAAGTTACCATCCCCTTACCCCCAAAATTAGAAATCCACATGCCTGTTACTACTCCCCGTTCTTGTGCTAACAGTACTGCTTTCACATAAATGTCACTTTGATCATTCTGTTCTACATTTGTATACAGACTTAACAGTTTACAAAATGTTTTCTCATTTGTTACAACATTATTTCATCACATGTACCTGAGAGGTAGATACAAGCACTATTTTTATAAACAAGGTTACTGGTATTTCATTAGGTTAAATGATTTTTTCCAAGTTCCCACAGCTAGTAAGTGATGGAACCAAAATACAGACTTATTTTTTGACAACCACTCGTTGCTGTTACCACTATGCAGCTGCTGCTTCTAAGTGGTGAGGCCTTTCCTATCTCTTCCACATCCACAGTTGTGACCTTGGAATACATCATTATTATTTGATACTTACATGGCTGCAAACATGGCTGCCACAAAGGGACTCAGAGTTCTATTTGTGAAAAGAATATCTGCTTATTAAAATACTACTCAACCAAATTGTTGTTATTATAGTTTTACAGGTGTCCTATCTCTCATGTTTACCCAACTCCTGCAATGTTCCTGCAGATCTATACTGGATAATCAAAATATACCAATACTTTCAATTCCCAGGCATTATTTTCTCAAGTTCCAAGTTGAGCAAGACTAAGACTACAGTTTAAACTCTTTCTCCCTGAATCCAATTAGAGCTTTTGTACATCTAGATATACATACAATCATCTATTTGCCCGTAAATGAACGCAGAGAAATTATTTAGTTATTAGACAAACTTAACTTCAGAACTCAAATAGATTCCTAGTAGCTTCTAAGCCTTATTTTCTTTTGCACTATTCTACTCTGGCTTCAAAATTAATCTTGCAAATTAGCAGAATTGCACTATGCAGCTGTTATCTACTTGGCACGTGATTATAAACTATGTTCTGATATATGGCAGAAAATAATTTCTTATAGACATACGCAGAGGTGACACAATAAAGTCAAATCATCTTTTTATGTTTTAAGATTACTCATTACTTAAGTTTTAAAACAACAACAACAACAATACACCTACCTCAGCATCTGAAGGTGATTTTGTATCTTCTTTTTGTCCTGATTCTGATGTGGGCATCTTATCTACAAAATGTTATTCACAGACACATATATGAGAACATTTATTACTGTAAATGTAAAAACATATACAAATCTATTTCCGTTTATGAATATTTCAAAAATAAAAGTAATAGCAAAAATAGAATTTCAAAATTGAAGCAGGTTCAGAAAAAAGAATTGATAGTATGAACAAAGACAGCAAACAGTATTTTTTTTTTTTTTGAGATGGAGTCTCGCTCTGTCCCCCAGGTTGGAGTGCAGTGGCGTGATCTTGGCTCACTGCAAGCCCCACCTCCTGGGTTCACACCATTCTCCTGCCTCAGCCTCCCCAGTAGCTGGGACTACAGGCGCCCACCACCACACCCGGCTAATTTTTTGTATTTTTAGTAGAGACAGGGTTTCACCATGGTCTCGATCTCCTGACCTCATGATCCGCCCATCTCGGCCTCCCAAAGTGCAGCAAAAAGTACTCTTTTAAGTAGACATTGTTATTTGGTCTATAAAATTGTTTTCTAAATAATAGCATTTAAGCATAGAAAAATTTTCAGAGATATTCACTAAATTACCACTTCTATTATTTTAGTATAAAAAATAAAATTGTCATTACTTGTTTGATCTTGTGGAGCTTGTTCAATAATGCCAATATCATTTTCTTGTTGTCCAGTTACTGTCTTTGTTGCTCCCTCCTATTACAAACAAAAACCAAAAAGCAACAACAAAAAAACACTTCAGAAAAAAATTGTATTTATTCACTCACTCACTCAATTTGTTAGACAATAAAAAATATATACATTGTATCTATCAAATCACAGGCACTACCCTGGGAGAAGCAGAAAATATACACAGAAGATAGATTCTGGCTTACATTCAAGAAATGGTAGAGACATGTGAAAACAATAAGAACAGAAAAGTATAATTCACCAGTTCTACAATCTAAGTCAATAAAATACATAAGGGCATAAAGGAGAGAACGATCAGTTTCACCTGAAAAGCACAGAAAATGCTGCCATAATGGGGCCATATTTGGAAGGACAGGCAAAGTGCAGAGTTAGGATACAAAGACTCTAGGTGCAATAGCATATTCAAAATAATAAGGCATGAAATAACATGGCAACTGAGGGATGCCAAAGGGATGTGGTAAAACTGGAACACAGTCAGAGGAAACGAGTTGAAGAGATAAAATGGGGCCAAACCATGTAAGATATGTGTCACACTAGAATGTGAACTTACCCCTTCATGTAATGGGTATCCACTCAATATGCACATGAATTACATCATTACAAATAAATTTTAGAAAGGTGACCCTTCCAGCGATGTAAAGATAGATGAACATGGGGAGATGGGGCAAAACTAGAAAGGAGCACTTCAAAATTATAGGTAGAGAGTTAATTATGGTAATAAGATATGGAAAATTATAATAAGGTAGATAATACAAAATTTGGTGTGTGACTGGATTGGTGACCAGGAGGAGGGTTGAAGTGCAAGATGTGGGGGACGGTTGAAATGCAGGTTGAAGTGCTTGAGCATTTCATGGCTACTTCCTAGGTGTTATTTACTAGAATGGGGAAACCACATGACAGAGTAGATTACAAAGGGTCAGAAAAGAGTCAGGAAAAGAATAAAAATGATGTTTTCAGTTTGAGACCTACAAGATTTGAGGCATCCAAGGGGCTTGGAAGAAAGATCTGGACAAATACATTTGGAGTATAAGTAGATGACCTACATGAGGACAATTACGTAGTGATAAGAAAATAAATATTTATAAGATAGACTAAATGAGTAGAAATAAGCAACACAAATCTACACAGACTGCCAAAATTTTGAAAATGAAATCAAAGGAGAGAGAAAAACATGGGATTAAGTTTCTCAGTTATATATTTCCAAATTTGTTTCCAGAATATAATTTTATTTATATAGGTAAATATTTATTTCTGAAATATTATTGCAATATGCATCATTGAATTGAACGAAAACATTTAATTCTAAAACAAGATTCTACAAAACGACCTCTATAAAAACCTTGAAATTTTTAATTGTGCAAGAGAAACGCTTACCCATAGAATTATGAGGCATTTTTAAGTACTGCTGTAAAGTGAGATAGAAATGTAAACCCTGTTTCAAAATTCACATGCTTTTCTTATGTTCCTGTAAACAATATAATACTAGCTCGAATTGCCTACTTACACCATATAGGATGGTAGTTTAAAATTGGAGAAAAGATCTCACATAAAGAAAATTAAGCAATAATTATTCAAGTTGAAGATTTAATGGTTTTTACACATATCTATGATTGTCAAGCAGGATTCAGTATTCACAGGAAAAGTGAAGAAAGAAATAAAAAATTCAAGTCGACAGGATTCCTGAGTTTTAGAAATAAACAAATATATGTGCAAAGTTTAATAATTATGAAGACTCAAGTTAAGAAGGCCTCCTGGAAATAATATCAAATATCCTCATTGCAAGAGATATTTTAAGAGTAAAAACAATTCTTCCGATGGTAAGTTTGTTTACTCTGTTAACAATCTTCCCTTACACATGATTCTATGATAATAGGTACTTTACTTTAAAAACATTCACAAATATTGAATACATTCATTTGATGTGTGCATATAATACCATTACATACAGATACTATGAGCAAAGGATGTCAGAATATTTCTAGAGATTAATAATTTCTACATTTATTTCTTTGAGAGTGTTCTAGCTTAAAAGTGATTTTTCTCTTTTAAGAGATACAGATTAAGAACCTTGTTCATATGATCAGAAAATTTAATTTTAATAAACAGCTTAAATAAAATGCTTATTTATACTCTATTATCAAAAATATTCAAAACAGCTACTATGGTTACATCAAAGAGTAAGATAAACTAGGTAAATAACCTAAGAATATGTCAAACATTAAATTATAAATCTTAAACCAGAAATCAACGAGTCAAAATTAAAAATTCCCAATAAAGCTGACAAGACCTAAAACAGATTTCACTTTGCATTCTACATTAATATAAGTATGACTACATTAAATATAAAACATAAAGTTACTAAAAGAAGTGAGAATTAAATTTTCATTCCTTGTTTATAATTTTTTTGTTGACACACTATGAATGTACATATTTTGGGGGTACATATTATCACTTAATACATTCACATAATCAAAACAGAATAATTGAGATATTAATCACCCTAAGTATTTATCTTTCCTTTATGTTAGAAACATTCAAATTATTCTCTACTAGGTATTTTAAAGAGTACAACAGATTGCTCTTACCTATACTTACCCTTATATCTTCTTTCAGCTTTTTATTAAAATCAGCTACAAGTCACTCAAAAACACCTGAGCTGTATTTTATTACCTAGCTATGTTTTCTTAATTTTTATTTTAAATCATTTATATCATATCTTTTATTGTAGAGAGTTCCTGCTCTCATTTAAACAACTATTTTTGCTGTGTTTCTTTTTATAATAATCTGTGTCATCTTGACTGTCTCATGGAGTCTCTATGTTTATCTCACCCTTCTTCAACGAATTATTTCATTTCACCCCCTTCATGTAATTTATTATTATTACAAATATGGTGGTATCCATTAGATTGTTATTTTTCTTTTTTTTTTTTTTGAAACAGTGTCTCGTTCTGTCCCCCAGGCTGGAGTGCAGTGGTGTGATCTCAGCTCACCACAAGCTCCGCCTCCTGGGTTCACGCCATTCTCCTGCCTAAGCCTCCGGAGTAGCTGGGACTACAGGCGCCCACCACCACGCCCAGCTAATTTTTTGTATTTTTAGTAGAGACGAGGTTTCACCATGTTAGCCAGGATGGTCTCTATCTCCTGACCTCATGATCCACCCTCCTCGGCCTCCCAAAGTGCTGGGATTACAGGCATGAGCCACCGCGCCCGGCCTCTAGATTTTTTTTTAACCAAAATAACCTAGGACAAAAATTTACCCTTACATAGTTTATAATATTGTAGAAATAATTAAAATTTAAAAAGTTAAGTTACATGTTATATTTTGAAATATCTTCACGATTTACAGTTGTATTAATTACCTCTTGTGTGGAAAAATGTGAGAGTTTAGTTTTTAATAGTACCTTATTTAACTGGGTTTGCATTGAAATAGTATAGGTTGTTTCTATTCTGTTTGCAAAAAGCTAAGTATAAATAATTGAGCTTCTGCACAGCAAAAGAAACTACCATCAGAGTGAACAGGCAACCTACAGAATGGGAGAAAATTTTTGCAACCTACTCATCTGACAAAGGGCTAATATCCAGAATCTACAATGAACTCAAACAAATTTACAAGAAAAAAACAAACAACCCCATCAAAAAGTGGGCGAACGACATGAACAGACACTTCTCAAAAGAATACATTTATGCACGCAAAAAACACATGAAAAAATGCTCATCATCACTGGCCATCAGAGAAATGCAAATCAAAACCACAATGAGATACCATCTCACACCAGTTAGAATGGCCATCATTAAAAAGTCAGGAAACAACAGGTGCTGGAGAGGATGTGGAGAAATAGGAACTGTTGGTGGGACTGTAAACTAGTTCAACCACTGTGGAAGTCAGTGTGGCGATTCCTCAGGGATCTAGAACTAGAAATACCATTTGACCCAGCCATCCCATTACTGGGTATATACCCAAAGGACTATAAATCATGCTGCTATAAAGACACATGCACAGGTATGTTTATTGCGGCACTATTCACAATAGCAAAGACTTGGAACCAACCCAAATGTCCAACAACGATAGACTGGATTAAGAAAATGTGGCACATATACACCATGGAATACTGTGCAGCCATAAAAAAGGATGAGTTCATGTCCTTTGTAGGGACATGGATGAAACTGGAAAACATCATTCTCAGTAAACTATCGCAAGGACAAAAAAAACAAACACTGCATGTTCTCACTCATAGGTGGGAATTGAACAATGAGAACTCATGGACACAGGAAGGGGAATATCACACTCCGGGGACTGTTGTGGGGTGGGGGGAGGGGGGAGGGACAGCATTAGGAGATATACCTAATGCTAAATGACGAGTTAATGGGTGCAGCAAACCAACACAGCACATGGATACATATGTAACAAACCTGCACATTGTGCACATGTACCCTAAAACCTAAAGTATAATAATAAAATAAAAAATAAATAAATAAATAAATAAATAATTGTACAAATTCTGCTTCTTCCAAGAAACAGAAAAAAAAGAGTAAATCATGGGGAGGGCAATGATTGATTAATGAAAATCATAAATAGCAACTAAATAGAAACCTGTAAATAAATATGCTGACAATTGAGACAGCAATGCCCAGGCAGCAGACACTGAAAAAATGTATTCTGTGAGGAAAAAAGTCTGGGGTAAATCATTTTTAAAAAGGTGAAGGAGGAGGGAGAAACAAACAAGAGACATGACCATTCAATCAAGTATGAGCTTCAGTCTTGAAAGAAAATGAAAAACAACTATTATAAGACATGATGAAATACATAAAATACAGACTTTTGTTCATAATATATTCCTATAATGCTGATCAGTATTTATACTACAATTAGTTATTTTGTTAATACCTGTGTAATAAAGATTTAAATTTTATTATTATATAATAAGACACTCAGTTAAACATGGTCTTCAGCCAATACCTAAAAGCGAGAACATACTACAGAGAGAAAAAAATGTAAAAGGAATGTTTCATAAACTTTTTGCCTGAAGAAAGTATTGGTAATAAGAATTTTAGAGTAATGTATTCCTTGAAAAGATATGTTTAATAGAACATGAGTTTCAGCCTGGCGCGGTGGCTCATGCTGTAATCCCAGCACTTTGGGAGGCCAAGGAGGGTGGATCATGAGGTCAAGAGATCGAGACCGTCCTGGCCAACATGGTAAAACCCTGTCTCTACTAAAATCACAAAAATAAATTTTTTTTATTTTTACATGCCTATAGGCCCAGCTACACAGGAGGCTGAGGCAGGAGAATTGCTTGAACCCGGAAGGAAGAGGATGCAGTGAGCCGAGATCATGCCACTGCACTCCAGCCTGCATGACAGAGTGAGACCCCATCTCAAAAAAAAAAAAAAAGCATGAGTTGAGATTAAAATATATTAAATTTTTTTAATCTAAACTCCACTTGCAGAATACTAGAAAATATAGCATAACCTTCTTTCTTATTTACTACATATCTCTGATTGTCTTCTTATTTAAGACATATTTTCTCATGATAATTCACATGAATTTATGCATTCTAAATATTAAAAGAAAATATAAACTTAAACCATATTTTAGAAATGCATTAATTATAAGATATATTATGCATCTTATCTTACTTGTAACATTCCATAACATAAAAATTCATTTGTCTGCTTATTTATTCACATTGAAAACCTCTTAAAATGCTATTTATAGGCAAGACTGTATTCTGGGCACACTAGGATGCACACAAGTAACCTGCAATATCTCATAGTGATGCAAGAGCTTCAAAACGATTATATAAACAACTAAATACAAAATCTTTTGAAATTTAAAATTTTCAAATGTTATCAAAGATCTTCGAACAATCTGTTTAAAAACTGCAATTTAAAAATTCTGAAATTAAAATCTTACCATATGCTTATTAAGAGTCTCTGCTTCCACAACTGGTTGTTTACTTGGGGTTAAACCTGCATTCTTCATTTAGACAAAGAATTTAAAGTATACTTTTAATTAAATGACTTAGAAAACACACTGGCATGCCTTAAAAATACAGATTCTGAGAAAGAGAATTTACATTTCTAGATTTCTACAATATTTTTTAAATTAGAGATAAGGTCTCGCTATGTTGCCCACACTGGTCTCAAACTCTTGGGCTCAAGCAATCCTCCTGCATCAGCCTCCTTGGTAGCTGGAACTACAGGCATGCACCACCATGCCCAAATAAATTTTCACAATTTCTAATATTATTTTGGTGTAATTAAAGAACCAAGAAGAGAAACTGAGAAAAAGCTCTCTCCTAAAAACTACGTGATACCAAAATAATAAGTGCAAGAAAAACCTATATGCTATGTGGCACAGTTTTGGAACTGAACAGTATCAGAGAGATTCCTTGATTACTATAATAAGTAACTTGATCCATTAAAGTTAAATTTAAGCATGAGTTTTTTTAAGTTACAATGGGATAATTTTCAAACTCACAGTAAGTACACTTATCCAAATATAAATTTACCAGATTTTATATATTCTCTACTGCGGAAAAGTTTTTTCTAATATAACGTTCTTGTCACTGTGTATTCTCCAGCCCATTCCTTTTTTGGGCCCTCACACCCTCAAAGTATTTACCAATCATTTGTTATGTACTAAAGTAAAAAAAAAAAGTTTAAATCAACTACTCATATTTTATATAAAATGTTCTTATCTGACCAACTTTATATTACAAACATGAAATAATGATACTTACACCACTGCAAAACATGAAAAGTAAACACTATACCGAACTAGATTCCAACTGAGAAAATCAACTTCACAAGAGACTATTTTACCTTGGTAGCAAGATTAAAGTCTTCCTCAACTTTTGTAGACTGTGAAATTTCAATAGTCGTTTTGCCAAAAAGACTTTAGAGAAAGAAGATACAACATAAATGAGCAAATTCATGTATTTTAAAATCTGCTAGTTCATATCTTGGTGTTCACTTTAAAAAATGAAAACAAAAAGCAAAATCTGGGGAAAGATCAGTCCTCTGTATATTAAATCATGTTTCTTGGTAAAATTAACATATGCCCTCTGTTTTTATAAAAGATTTTAGTTACCTATTTTTGACTGTACCTCCCCAACCTATAACATCCAATGAACACTCACTCTTAGTTCCATAAAAAATAGTGACAGCCAGTATAATTGGCATACCCTGAGTATAATTCATCCTCATAAACTGTCCTCAGTGATGAACTGGAAATCTACTTAATGACTGACATAACTTTTGATATCTAAACTGGAACAAACTTGATAACCTAAAATGAGGAAGAAAGACACAGTTACCTTGTCCTTTTTCCATTATCTATCTCTGATTCAAAGACTAATCTGTGTCACAGGAAAATGACATTCTTTGTTTTTCAGCATAAAATCCACTTAAGAAGGCCCTGTTGCTTCCCTTCACCCTAAAACACTACAGAGAGTGCCCTGAAATATTTGAAATGTTGAAAAGCTGACCCTACAAATGTCAAATCACAAATGTATGTTTGTTATTGGGAATATTTTTCTCAACAAAAATTGAAACATTAAAAATAATAAAATCTAACTACTTATTTTATACTTGTCCTTCCTTGTTCAGGTCTACATAAACTAGCAAAGCCTTAAAAATCTTCGTAGGTACTTATACCCAAGGAGAGAGACTGCTAGAAAAACTGAGTCCTGATAGTTGGATTTCTCTAAGTACCATATACACACAGAGAGAAAGATCTAGAAGTGGGAGCCACTATATATATAGTGAAAGTGTCTCCCACTTCCAGATCTTTCTTCTGCAGGGCTTCATGGCAGTCTCCAACCTTTAAATATTCAGCTCATCAAAGCACAGATTACTGAAAAGATAAACTCAATGACCAGCCAAGAAGCTCTGTATTTACCTGTTCCTGGAAAACAACTAAATGGAGTCTCAGTCAGTCATTCACCTCCAGCATAAACATGTTACCAAAAACCCAACTGAAGCTCCATGACTTATTTGCCAGCCAATCTTACCCCTGCTTTACATGTACATGGGTAGGACATCAGAGGCTTGGAAAAAGAGGCAAAGGGGAGGGGACACCTGCCCTGGGCCACAGATCTATGTAATTCAGCAACCTTCAATCTCCTAGCACTCAAGGGGCTCTAAGCCACTCCTGTGAGATTTGGGGTGAAAGAAGAGAATAGGACATTTCTATGATAGTAGAGACTTTTTTTTTTTTACCCTTTCAATAGAAAGCTTGAAGTGTGTCCACTCCTCCAATTAAACAAGCAAAAAAGCAGCGACCTATTCAAGACTTCTTTTGAACCATATTTTAGTATGCCTTTCTAGGTAACTCCCAATGTCTACTGTGTTTCTGTTCTAATTTATCTTCATCAGACTTGTCATAAGATGCAACATTCTGATCTCTTTGGTAAAACCCTTACTCCTACCAATCCTGCGATTGTTTCTCTTCAAACTTGGCCTTTCCCTGCTAATTCCATTCTTATCTACTTCCACTGGGTTCTCCAGCTAATTCCATTCTTATCCTTTTCAATTTGTTTAATTAGACCCATTCCCTCTTCCTTTCTATTATTCAAACACTCACTTACATGACTATATAAAAACAAGAGTAATGGGCTTTGAAATGAATTTAAATATTACTTCTGCTACCTCCTATATTTAAATAAGTCACTTTGAGTTTCAGACCCTCCATCTTAACAACCATTTTTCTAGGATATTAAATACAGGTTGAAATATGAAAGTATTTTGATTAGTCTCCAAGAATCCTTAAAATCCTAAAATTCCATGTGCTTTTAATTTTACCTATAGAAAACATGGGGCTGGTGGAAAGGAATAAAATAATAGAAGAAATGAACACCAACGAAAGCAGAGAAGAAAGTAATCAGGAAAAGATTATAGAAAAGTTATGGAAGAAGAAAAGGAGACTCTAGAAAAAAAATGAAGAGTGCATGCAACTAGACAAGGTTACTGCTTTGAAGAAAAACTAAACTGGGAAGTCAGTAAACAGAGAAATATATAAGAAATAGCCTCTAAATATGATTAACATATCTATATGTAGATATTCTCCAATAAGAGTAAAATAATTAATCTATAGGATTTACCTGGTCTTGCTTATGAAACAAAAACCTATGTCTTGTCACCACAGCTAAGTCAGATCTGCTCTAAAAACTTTGATGATAAAAACAAGGTACTGGTATACAACTTTGACTCTTAAACATGTTAGAACAAAGTCTTGGATTAACCAGTGTTCTAAGAGAAAACTCTAAAAAGAGTTAACATATAACAAAATGTGACTTTTTGAATTGATCCCATCTGGACTTGTACCTTGATCCTAGTGATACAAAGGTCTCCATCAATCTATGCCGAGGGGCAAGAGAAGGGATTTGGGAGCAAGGTAGGCTGATGGCAAACTCAAGGGTCAGCTACTTTTTAGCTATGAAATCATAGGCCAATTAATCAACCTCTCTGAGCCACATTTGACTGATTAATACAAAGTAGGTGATAGTAGCACAGATGATTTGCAAAGCTGTGTGATGACTATGTGAGATGATAAATATTAAGCACATAATATATTGTCTAGCCCACAGTAGAATCCTCAACAGATAGTTATTTCTTTCCTATATATTTTCTGAGTTAACATATACGTTTAAAAAAACCATGAAGTCTTACCTGATTATAGACTCTACAGAACTCACATCCACTATTAAAGAAAAAAAGTAAAATACATTAAATCAACAAATATAGATCGAAAATACCGAATATTAAAAACATAAGAGGGCATGATGGCACATGCCTATAATCCCAGCTACTTGGGAAGGTGAGGCAGGAGGATCACCTCAGGAGCCCAGGAGTCTGAAAGCAGCCTGGGAGACATCGCGAGACTTCAACTTAATTTAAAAGAATCATGCACACTTTCGTGCATGATCCAGATCTTGTATAAAAAAGCATAATACTCCAACACTTTGTTACAAAGACTCAGATGATTTGATATACGGCATTCCTGTGGGACCATACATTGAGACTATAGTACAATTATTATTAAGTATACTATTGGTAGAAAATTTGATGCATTAAGAACTATTATTTCCCCTCCTTTATAGTTCCCAAATGAAAGGAAAAACAGAATTTATCACAATTTGATATCTAAAAGTGAACTACAGTGTCCAATAGCCGTAATGCAAACCGAATCCCATAAGACTGACAGAAAATTGTATTATTAGCAGAACTAGTATAAGTGGACAGTGTCAACCTTAGAAAGTATAATTTCTATTCATCCTGATGGTAGTTTCTTTTGCTTTGCAGAAGCTCTTTAGTTTAACTAGATCCCATTTGTCAATTTTGGCTTTTGTTGCCGTTGCTTTTGGTGGTTTAGACATGAAGTCCTTGCCCATGCCTATGTCCTGAATGGTATTGCCTAGGTTTTCTTCTAGGGTTTTTATGGTTTTAGGTCTAACATTTAAGTCTTTAATCCATCTTGAATTAATTTTTGTATAAGGTGTAAGGAAGGGATCCAGTTTCAGCTTTCTACATACGGCTAGCCAGTTTTCACAGCACCACTTATTAAATAGGCAATACTTTCCCCATTTCTTGTTTTTGTCAAGTTTGTCAAAGATCAGATGGTTGTAGCATGGCACATGTATACATATATAACAAACCTGCACTTTGTGCACATGTACCCTAGAACTTAAAGTATAACTTAAAAAAAAAAAAAAAGAATAGGAAACCACCTTGAACTAAAAAGTAAAAACAAAAAAAAAAAAAAAAGAAAGTATAATTTCTAGACAAATGAACTCAGAGCAGTTAGAACAGAGGATACAGTAGTCTCTCTTTATCTGCTCTACGTGTAGAAAGAAACACACACAACATGATTTCCCTCTGCTCTCACACCACATTCATCAAAACAGAAGACTTCTGCGACCAAATGTGTGAAGGATTTTCTCCACCAACAAGTAAGTAATCAATTCTGTAGCAGAAACCAGCTGGCTGTCCTCTATTAAATTCCAACACTATCTATCTAGAAATAGTCTCAGATTCCACAGGCTGAGGGCTCAGTCTCACAAGACTGCCCTCCCACACCAGTTGCAAATCTGGGTCTCTGAAACTTCTAACCAGCTGGTTTCAAGTTGGGGTTCTCAAGACTCCCTCTTTGGGTTTAACATGCTAGAGTGCCCCAAAGATTAAGGGAAACACATTTACCAGTTTATTATAAAGGGTGTCATAAAGGAGACACGATGAGATGCATATGGCAAGTTATGGGGGAACGGGCATGGAGTTTCCATGCCCTCCCAGGGCACATCAGCCTCCAAATACTTCCATACATTCAGCTTTCTGGAAGGTCTCCGATCGCAGTCCTTCTAGGTTCTTAAGAAAGCTTTATTACATAGGCATGAATGAAAAAATCTGCGGCCATTGGTAATTGACCTAACCTTCAGCTCTTGTCACCTCCTCAGAGGTTGAGGGGTGGGGCTGAAAGTCCCAACACTCTAATCATGCCTTGTTCTTTTTTTGTGACCAGCTCCTATCCTGAAGCTACCTAGGGACTGCCAGCCATCATTCAATTATTAGCATACAAAGACATCACTTTGGAGATTCTAAACATTTTATGAATTGGATGCCACAAAACAGTGTTGAAGACCAAACGTATATTTCACAATATAATATCCATGGTTTGCATTTCTGTGACTTCACAGAAATGTGGTCAACTGTAGTCCAAAAATATTAAATGGGGAATTCCAGAAATATACAAGTCATAAGTCCTAAATAATGTGTCATTCTAAGGAGTGTAATGAAATATTAAGACATCCTGTTCCATCTCTCCCAGGTCATGAATCGTCCCTTTGTATATGCTATCTGCCCATTAGTCATCAAAATGGTCTGTTCCTGAATCCCAGCCATCAACATTATCATGGCTTAATGATCCAGGGTAACATGAAGCAGATGATCCTCCTTCTGATGTGTAGTCAGATAGCCAGAAATAATTAGTAGCCTAACACCACATGACAACTCCTGCCTTATTCACCTGACTTCAACACATCACATAGGCATTATATCATCTCACAATCATCACAGGAACAAGAAGGGTGAGTACAGTACAAGACACTTTGAGAGACTGCACTCACCTAACTTTGATTACAATATATTGTAATTATTTTATTATGAGTTATTGTTAATCTGTTTCTGTGCCTAATTTATGAATAAAACTTTATCAGAAATATGCATATATAGAAGAAAACATGAATGTATAGGGTTCCATACTATCCACAGTTTCAGACATTCACTGGGTGTCTTAGAAAATACCCCCTGTGGATAAGGGTGAATTACTGTACTCTGTGTGTGTGTGTGTGTGTGTGTGTGTGTGTGTGTGAGAGAGAGAGAGAGAGAGAGAGAGAGAGAGAGAGAGACAACACAGATCTCCACTCTCCACAAGAAGCAGATAAAAAAGACAGCACTTTTCCTCACATACGACCCTTAGGTTTTAATAATTCTGGAAAAATGCTGGCATGTGTACTCACCAGTCTAGACAATTTTCCAGACCCTGTGTATGTTGGCTGCTTTAATTACAAAAAGTTAGGTAGGATCATGGGAGATTTCTTCTTGGACACCAGAAATATTAACCACATCAACGGTACACTTAACAACTCTAAAAGAATTCTTTTGAACAGATTACCACTGAAAAACTTGTAAGTTAAATCCAATTGACTTTTCAGTAATCTCACTGCTTGAAATTCTCACATTTAAAAGAAATTTACAACATCACTTTCTCTGACTCCTCTCCTACTTTTCATTAGCCACTGTTCAATCTCCTTTACCAAGTCCTTTGACTCTGTAAAATGTTGAAACTCCCAGGGTTTTGTCAATGGCTTTCTTCTTATTCTACATCTTCTGCATCATGGATAAGCTCATTGAGATCTATGGCTTTGCCTAATAATTATAATAAAATTATTCTAGGCCTGCATCTCCAACCAAAGTGCTATCTCCAGCTAGAAACACCTATAATCCAATTACCTCCTGGAAATATCCCACATAAATGTTTCATTAAAGTCAACGTAAAGAAGACTTTGGTCTGTCCCATGACTGTTTGCACTTTTCTGTTGACCTGACAATTTCCTACTCCTTCCCCATGAGCATTGTAAATTACTCATGCACAATGTGGAAACTTATGAATGACCTGAGATTTTTTCTGT
>NW_026652907.1:0-20452 GCF_009828535.3 Hylobates moloch
AGTGGCGGTGGCTTGGGCAGGCCCAGCGGCTGTAGAGATGCAGACAAAGACGGAGATTTACAGGCACTTTTGGAATAGAACTCACGGACTTCGAGTGGATTGGCTGTTGTGGGGACAGGTAGTGAGGGAGTCACAGCGGGCTCTGCTTCTGTCTGGCCTGGGCACGTGGGCAAGCATGTAGTGATGCTTTTCACTGATGTGTGGGGAACTGAGGGAGGCCCTGGTTTTTGGGGGAAGTCAGGTTCTTGGGCTATGTCAGGGGAGCTGCCTGAGAGACATCCAAGTTAGGCGTGTGGAGTGGGCAATGGTATGTGTGGTCTGGAGTTCAGAAAGGACTGGGCTGGTGGATATGTTTGGGGACATCAGCCTGCTGGCGGTATTTGACCAGGGAGGCTGCCCTGTGCTCCCTGCCTCTGTGGGGCCAGGTAGGCCATGGACAGCCTGGGGCAGCAAGGGCTGGGCAGAGGGTGTGGTCCGTGTGGCTGGGGCAGGGAACAGGACAGGAGAGTCTGTGAGAGTGGGAGCTTGGCACACTTGGAGGATCCTTGCAACTTCGTTCACCAGAGCAAGTTGGGAAAAGGGACAGGGCGGTGGGGATGGAAATGGAAGCTCAGACGGCTCCTGGATTCTTCGGTCAAGGCTGAGGAGTGAATCCATGAGGCCCTGGGTCACCAGCTGTGGCCTTGGTGGTCAAGGACAGGATTGAAGCATTGGGAGTGAGCAGACCTGGAAAGGGGAGGGCTGTCACGCGGGGAAGGCAGGGCGCAGGGAGGATAGAGGGAGTTTCCTTGATGAGCTGGAGGGTGGTGGCAGGAATGGGTGCTGAGCAGGATGTGCTTGGCCGGCTGCAGTTGGACTGGAGGTGGGGGGCATGTCACTGGCGGTGATGGCAGGAAAGAAGGTATCAGTGCCCGAGGCCTGCTTAGCATGCCACCTCTGGGGAGCCCTCCCCATTTCACTCCAGGAAGGCGTCTCCCTTCCCATCTGTGCCATCCTCAACCTTAAGGGCCCATCTGGAGAGACAACTCCCTGGAGGAGACTTCTTGGGTTCCAGGCCTTTGAACAGGGCATGTGTCCTGTGGTGTGGTGGCGAGCGACTCAGCCACCAGAGGCTTTTCCTGGCTTCAGGGTTTTCCTTTGTTTGTTTGTTTTTTGTTTTTGTTGTTTTTTGAGACTGAGTCTTGCTCTGTCACCAGGCTGGAGTGCAGTGGCGCGATCTTGGCTCACTGCAACCTCCACCTCCCAGGTTCAAGTGATTCTCCTGCCTCACCCTCCTGAGTAGCTGGGACTACGGGAGTGTGCCACCACGCCCAGCTAATTTTTTTGTATTTTTTTTAGTAGAGACTGGGTTTCACCGTGTTGGCCAGGATGGTCTCGATCTCTTGACCTCGTGATCCACCCGCCTCAGCCTCCCGAAGTGCTGGGATTACAGGTGTGAGCCACCGCGCCCAGCCCAGGGGTTCATTTTTAGACACCTTTGTCCAGATTTCTCAGCCCCTGACAGCTTCACAAGTTGCCTGGTTTTGAGGTTACCTGTTTGATGAAAGCCCTTCCTCTTTTCTCCCCTTCCCGTGGTAGCCCCTCAGCTCTGCTCTGGACTCAACTCTCCTGCAGTGGGGGTTGGGACACGGAAGCCAGGGATTTGTGGGAGAGCAAGGGGCTTCTCCCAGAGACATCTGTGAGGCATGCTTATGTGGGCGTGGTCACCAGTAGAGGGAGGGAGGCCGGGCTGCCCACTGAGGAGGCATGGCCCAGAGTCCTGGGCTTGTTTTGGCGATAGAGTTGGGGTGTTTCCTCTGTCCCTGTGTGTCGCCTGACCTTGCATCTTGGGGAACAAAGCCAGGGGAGAGATGAGGAAGGGGCTAGCTCTTTGTGCTGGCCACAGCCTGCCAGTAGACAGAGGCGGCTGTGTGCCTCTCTCAGCCCAGGAGAGAGCCAGGAGAAAGTATAAGGCTCCCTCCCATCCCTGCTGCCATCTCCACCGCCCTGGGGACAGAGAGGAGATTACCAATGAAACCCGGTGCTTCTGACTGTCCTAGCTCCCACAGCTAGCTGCCTTTAACTGTGTGTGTGTGCCGGTGCGTACATTCTTCCTCTTCTCTCTGGATCTGGGACTGCTGTGAAGGTTCTTCAAATGGAATGACAGCAGCCATCAGCTTTCTGTTTCGGGAGGGGTGAGGGAGGACAGGAGCCCTGCTGCCAGGAGTTCTCGGGGGAGGACTTGGCAGGCTCACCTGCCTTCTCAGAGGCTGGCTGAGGGGCAGGGTGAAGGGATCTTAGCTTTGGGTTTGGGAGGTGGAGCGCAGCTGCTATCCTGGTAATTGTAAATGTGCCTGAGCCTGGGACAGGATTGGTCTCATAGGACAGAGGGACCCGGGGGTCACTGCGAGAGGCCCAAGGAGAAGGATTTGTCAGGACTCTTGGCATTCTGGAAGGGATGGCTGACTGCAGCTTTTGTGGCTTGATTGGCAGCCTCTGGCTCTCTGGCCAGCCTTCCCCAGCTTGGCAGCCTGGAAACTGCTATAGGGACTGGAACTGTGCTTTTCTCCATAGAAACTGCTAAGGGCCTCCAAGCTGAACACTCAGTCCCCAGGAACCCGTGGGTACTGTGTGACCATCACTCCATATGGAAGATGCCTCAGCTTTGACAGGCTGCTCCACTGGAGTCCAAGGAGGTGTCCCCTAGGACAGGAGGAAACCCCTCCTTAAGTCCCAGGAAAGGGTGTCTTCTGGCAGCTGCAGCACGGACAGAGCTTGCTTGAAATTGCAAACCTGCAGGGGAGAGTTGGGGCTCAGACGGGAGCCCAGGAGTTCGAGACCAGCCTGGGCAATGTAAGTGAGCCCCGCCTCTAAAAAAACAAACAAAAAAATTAGCTGTACACCTGTAGTCCCAGATACTCAGGAGGCTGAGGTGGGAGGATTGTTTGAGCCTGGGAGGTCAAGGCAGCAGTGAGCTATGATCACACCACTGTACTCTAGCCTGAGTGACAGAGTGAGACTCTGTCTCAAGAATAAAATAAATGAAGGGGCTCAGTGGCTCACACCTGTAATCCTAGCACTTTGGAAGGCTGAGGTAGGTGGATCACTCTACCTCAGGAGTTTGACACCAGCCTGGGCAACATGGTGAAACCCCGTCTCTACAGAAAAAAATACAAAAAAAGTTAGCTGGGTGTGGGGGCATGCACCTGGGGTCTCAGCTGCTTGGGAGGCTGAGGCAGGAGAATTTCTTGCCCAGCAGTCAGAGGTTGCAGTGAGCCGAGATCATGCCATTGCACTCCAGCCTTTGGAAGAGGAGTGAAACCCTGTCTCAAAAAAAATAAAATAAAAGTTAAAACATTTTTTAAAAACGAAGGAAGGAAGGAAGCGAAAGTAAGGCAGTAAAGAAGTCAGGCAGGGCCCCCAGACTGTGGTTCTCAGATGCTCTGGCTGTGCTGAGTGCCCTGTGGCTGTCAGCCTGTTGGGGGGTGGGGGTGGCAGGGCGCTGCACTCAGACCCTTCCTTGCTTCACCTGGAGTAGTTCTGCCTGTGGGTTTTACAAACCAGGTGCCTTGAGCATTTGTATGGAAGGGGGCTTCAGGGGCTCCACTGATTTGCAAACCTCTGTCCTGAGAGAGGGGCAACACGGGGCAAAGGCCACCTCTGGTCCCACCAGCTGAGTGTGTGTTCCCGATCCTGAGGATGCTACGATACCTGCAGTGTGAGGGGGGGCTGGAGGAACCAGGGCCTGGCCCTTGGGCAGGTTGGGCAGGGGCTCCCAGGAGAGGCCATGGTTTTGAGGGGAGCATGACTGATTGAAGGGGGACCTGGAGGGACCCTGGGGAGCTGTAGTTTGGAGATGTCCTGGGGTGGTGGTGACTGGACTCCTAAGTGGCAGATGATGGTGTGGCAGTACCAAGGGGCAGCCAGCTGGGAACTAAGGCCTGTGGGCCCTAGCAGGGTGCCTGTGGAATTGGGCAGCCTGTTGAGCTGTGGGCTGGAGGACGCTCGAGGCAGCCTGGTCACAGCCTGTGCTCTGCCCAGTGGGTGCAGAACCCCGTGTGTGCTTCCTCTTAGCCTACCTCAGGGACCCTAAGCGAGATCTTGGTTGGTCTGAGTCCACACCAGGGCCACAATACCAGTGGGCCATGGCAGGGGACAGGCAGGTGAGGGAGCCCGACAGGAATGTGAAATCTTCGGTCATTTCCCTCTTCCTGCCTGTCACCTTTGCCGAGCTAATGTGGGAGCTTCCGGACTTTAATCTTAACAAGGGAGGCCCTCTTGGCATCTCAGCTTAGTCACTCATTCAGTCACAGTTTACTGAGGTCTCTTGTATGTGTCATTGTTCTGTGCACGGTGGGACCAGCAAGGACGCATCACAGAGTCCTCATCCAAGCCAGCATCCCCATCGTTTTACTGTGGGAGACTGAGGCCTAAAGAAGGAAGGTGCCCTGAGGTCAAGGGATGGAGCAGTGGCTGAGGCCAGACTGGATCCCCTAGGCTGAGGATCCTTCTGATGGCTACCTGCCTTTATTTTATTTTATTTTTTATTTTTTTGAGTTGGAGTCTCACTCTGTCACCAGGCTGGAGTGCAGTGGCGCGATCTCGGCTCACTGCAACCTCTGCCTCCCGGGTTCAAGTGATTCTTCTGCCTCAGCTTCCTGAGTAGCTGGGACTACAGGCATGCACCACCACACCCGGCTAATTTTTATATTTTTAGTAGAGACGGGGTTTCACTGTATTGGCCAGGCTGGTCTTGAACTCCTAACCTTGTGATCCACCCGCCTCAGCCTCCCAAAGTGCTTGGATTACAGGCTTGAGCCACTGCGCCTGGCCGGCTACCTGCCTTATGCCACTCTGTCATGTACATAAGTGGGGCTGGATCCAAGAGGCTGAGGATTTGTCACCAATTTGGGATACGCTCAGGATGGTGCGCCGGGTGGGCCTGGGATGGCCGCAACGTGGCCCAACACCCCCTTGATCTTCTTTCTCCAACCCTGGTAGTCAGCGTTGGGGGCTGAGGCTTCAGGTCTAGGAGACTGCTGGGCTCTGCTGAGGCAGAGCACAGGGAGAGCCTGTGTGCCCACCTGCCCAGCAGGCACTCCTTGCTTTCATGTCCTCCTCTGTAGTTCATATTTTTAAAACATCTCTTCAGGTGATTTTCTTTCTCATTTTAATTATTTGAAATTATGTTGATTGCACTACAATCATTTTTAAGTTTATGGCAGTTGAATTTTGCTTATTTTTGTATCATTTATTTTTTCTCATCAGCTTTATTTGGAGTCTAGCATATGTGTAGTCCTATGCATGATATTCTATTTATTTTTTTCCATTTTTACTTGCACTGGTAGTATTCTCAATTCCAAGGCAATATGAGCACTAACACAGAAGGATTCTATAATTCCCCCAGAAATAACTCTTCTCCTTAGAAGTCAACTGACTTCTTTGCTCCTGAGGCATCTGCTCCAGTTGGGCAGGGGCTCCTGCAGGGAAGTGTGGGTCCTAGCTCTGTGGTGACCCCTCTCTTCAGGTGTCTAAGACACCAATACCAGACAGACAACAGCCCCTCTTCAGAGGCCTTGGTCTCAGTTCTGCGAGGCCCCTTTTCCAAGCTTCTGAGTTTTACTAACCTCCTCTCGTTTCCTCAGATTTAGGGAGTGGTATCTGTCTCCTGCAGTTTCTACTTCCATAGTACCTTACAATCCTTTCTGTCAAATCCCCTCTGTTGATATAACTGGCCGACTTCAATTTTCTGAGTAGTACATGCACTATTGATATCAACATGAATTCACTCTTTCTTCTTTCCTTATCTCTAAGTCACATTCAAATGAAAAGTAGAAATGAACACATCATCCAACTGCCATGGGCGACCAGCTTTGTATCTAGAACATTTAAGTCACCCCGGTTATCTTCCAGAATTTTTTTTATTCTAAAATTTGTTCTTAAGTATGTCAACAAAAAAGAGAAGGATCACTACGATCAGTAGATTTTGCAAATGTTTTAAAGCGGTTTCTATTCTTTCTCTTGTCTCAGTGTTGTCACCAAACTCATTACATTGCCTTTTACTCTAGGACTCCCTTGAAATAGTTTTCTTCTGAATTCCCTGCACTATTTCTTTATTACTGTCAAGGACAACTTGTTATTCTTAAGATGCTACAAGGAAAAGTTATGTTTCCTTAATTTTTACACCAATTTGTCAAGCAGTGATAGCAGTATGCACTCTTATAATATATGACTGGAGATCAGCTCGAGAGGAAGTCTAATATGAGACAATCTGCAGGTTATTGGAACCATTCATAAAGTGTGCAAATTTTCTAACCTTCTCTGGAAGATTGATATTTTAAAATGTTTTCTCACTACTCACACTTACAAAGCTGTCTTTATGTGTTCCACAATCAATATTTGTCCCCAGTATGACCGTAAAAATAACCCTAGGCTAGGGCAATAGTTCCCAAACATTTTTGTTTCAGGAACACTTTATACTCCTAAAAATTATGGAGGATCCCAAAAGTGTTTGTCTATGTGGGTTATATCTATACATATTTATTGAGTTGGAAGTCAAACTTGAGAATTTAAACAATATTTTAGTTTATTTAAAACTAACACATATCGTAAATTACACACTTTTATGAAAACTGTGTGTTATTTCTGCTTCTTGCAGATCTCCTTAATGTCTGGCTTTAATAGGAGACAGCTGATTCCCTTACAGCTGCTCTGCATCCAATCTTTTGTAACATGTTGTTTTGGTTGAAGGAAATGAAGACTCCAGCCTCACACTTATATCTAATTTGAAGACAGAAGAATCTTTTAGTAACATTTTCAGGTAGTTGTGAGTAGTCTCTTTTGATATTATACAAAAATTCAAGTGATCATTTCTTAAAGTTCAGTTGCGATGTGAGATCTGAAAGCTTATTAATGAACTTTATCTACTCTGTGTATTACAATCTGCTGGTCTCTTGTACTTTTACCCCTCCTTGGTTTTGTAACATGATATATTATCCATCTGGAAACTCTTGATTTGTTGAGTTAAATGCAGTCCTCCTGAATGTTGACATATTTTATTATATGTTATTAAACACAGCTTTCATTAAAATAGCCACTGAGCTCATTTAAAAAGTCCTTAAGTATTGAGAAGTAATCAGACTCACAGTGGCAAATAGCAGTTTTCCAAAATTCTAATTTTTGCTTTAAAACTTGCATTTTATTATTGGCAATAAGCCTGTCAATTGTTTTTCTTGAAGTAATTGGCTTTTTTCATTTTGAAGACATTATCAGCCAAATGGACAAATCTGCACAATGATAGTTTATCTGCATTCTTTGAAGTAAAAATCGTGTTCCTGAAAGAAAGCCCTGGTTCTGTTTGCAACTCAAAATATTGCACATGTCCTATTACTTGAGAAAACCATTGTACTTCGTTATACAACAGAAATGCTTTATGTGTGCCACATTACATCACATAGAATATTTAAAAGATGTAGACGAATGGACCAAGATTTAATAAAATTGATAATTTTTACTGTTTCATGAAGGAAATTCTAAATTGAAACCTTTCTTTTTTTTTTTTTTTTTTAGATCGGGAGTGTATAAAGAAGTTGTTGGGTGCCATGACCTTATGTAGGGCTAAGGCACAAGTAGCTTTGCTCACCTTTGCTTTTGCACCAACAGTGCAAATGTGAACACAGTGAAAGAAGTAAATAACACTTTAGTATAATAATAAAAACACTGTTGATCTTTCTAACTCCTGCAAAGTTCTCTAGGACCTCTATGGGTCCACAGAATACATTTTAAGGACTGCTGCCCTAGAGCAATATTTTGATTTCACTCACAATTCAGAAACTCTTAGAGGTAAAATACTAATTCATATCGGTTGGTTTTAAAAGCACACACTTTTTTTTTTTCTATTTTCAATAATTAGTTTAACCAATATGATTTTTTTTTATTGCTGGTAAGAGTGTTATTTAATACCGTATCTCATGGCTCAAATGGTAGTAAATGACCAAAACAGCAAAGAAGAAAGTAGCAAATGTACATTTGGTCTCATCATAAGGAAAGAAT
The DNA here is from genome assembly GCF_009828535.3 of Hylobates moloch. Classification (NCBI taxonomy): domain Eukaryota; kingdom Metazoa; phylum Chordata; class Mammalia; order Primates; family Hylobatidae; genus Hylobates; species Hylobates moloch. Next base: position 8,032 of record NW_026652907.1, read on the forward strand.
AGTGCTAGAAAAATAAATGGTCTTTTTCTATATCTATCTGTTGTAAGGACACTTTGCATGGAAAATTGGAAAGACTTTTTCTTTTATATATATTTATTCTCATCATGTTTGCCATTTTACCATTTAGCTACTCCACTTGTAAATTTTTATTACTAAAATTGTCTAATCTCATTAAAATGAGTTTATAACAGTAAATGGTGGTGCTTTTGAGTCTAAACAAAAATATACAAATTTCACTTCATTATATTTATGGTAGGCGGCTCACTCGAGCAATATTTTCCCATTCTGACATGTGCTGTCAGGATCTATGGCCTTTCTCAAGAAAGAAAAATTCTCTTTGCAAAATAGAGTAAAAACTCAGCTTCTCTTCTGAATTTGTAAATTATCCTTTCCTGACACAGACATGAACTGCTGCTATCTTAAATCTTGCACTCCCAAAGGGAAGTGCGCCTTCCCACTGTCTTTTCTTTCTTTATTCTCACCCCTCCTCATAAAAATCTAGTCTGCTCGTGCTTTCCAGACTGTCTACACTTTTTACAGAATAGCAACAATGGATGAGACTAGGATGAGACTACTGAAAAGATGTACCATCTTGGTATAGTAGCTATTATTTCAACAATGCCAAGGAATAGCACAGCAAAGGAGATGCAATCTTCCTAGAATTAGTTTTACTTTAAATGAGAACAATCTTAGTAAATCTGATAAATTAACAAAAATAAAACCCTCTGGTTACTTCAGATAAAGTGCAAAGAAAACAAGCTCTTTCAATTTCCTCATTTCAAGTGAAGTTCACAGGGGAATCATTTGACTTTACAACTTTATGATATGTTTAGATGCATTTTTAGTACTTTGTGTATTTTTCATTGTAACATTTTAAATGACTGTTAAGGAGTTAGAGTGACCATCCACAGCACACATGGAAAAATGCTGCTTAGAAGCATGGGACTTTAATAAGTGAACTGATATTTATATCTTAGAATTTGTTTACTTTTTTGAGAATCTCATTAGAAACCTATGCTGGGATATAAAATTCTTTTGGCAGGTTTCACCAAGTAGAGCCAATTGTCCTTTGTTTCTTTTGCCGAACCCAGTATTGCATAAAACTGCCAATGCACAACCAAGCTGTGGGCTGATGGAAAACAGCATCAGCCAAGAGATTCACCTAGAAGCCAGCTAACGGAGCTGGGTTCCCTTTTGGTGTGATGGTATCAGGAGACCATCAGCTCTAGAAATAAAACTGAAAAAACAAACAAACAAACAAACAAACAAAAAAAAAAACTCTGGCAAGCTGTGTAGAGAATGACTATGGCTGACAACACATAACTCGTCTTTATCTTTCCAAGGTGATGTGAGTGTTCTTAATTCACTTTTGTCTTTTTGGAGATACCCAGAAAATAGTTCTAGGCATTTTGAAATCATCGCTAATAGAATAACAATACATACAAGTAATATGGTGCTAGATTTTGAATGGCTGTTAGTAAGACAAACAGCTCCACAAAGTCAACTCTCTCCTTAATACCCGGTCTCCTAAACATTTTGCATTAGTCTTTCTTGTTCTCAGTACCTTACATAATCACATTTGCATCCCATCTTTCCCACCCCACCGTGACTTTTCCCTCCATTTAGAAGGGAAAGTAAAGAAAAATATTTTCTTACAAAATTCTTTTGCTCTCTCACTTTTTCTGCATTGACACAGCAACCAAGCCAGCTGTCAGCAGAGGCTGCTTGGTGCCTTAGAAATGTGTATCAGCAGAACACATTCTGTCCTTGTGCCAGGGCAAATTAGAGGAGCAGCCAGCATGGTGGTTACTGGTTCTCGTAAGGAGAGAAGAGTCTACTCGGCACTCACTTTGCTATCCCTGCCCATCTGCCCCTTTCTGTCCTGACTTCCTGATTGCAGGGATCCTTCTTTCACCTCTCTGGGGCTGGTGCTATGGAGCTCTGAACTAACCAGTTATTATGTTGATTGTGAGGTTTCAATGCTCCTCCTAACCTGCAAGAAATCATTAGAACCTGCTCCTTCTTAACCCCACACCACTGATTTTCAAACACAGGCGCGTTGTGTAATGTGTGAAGCATCTGAGACTTCGTAGGTATGCAAGGGATCTTCATTTTTAATAAATATAAGGTAATTTTAACTAAAATAATCTCAAGATTAATTGTGAGAAACATTTAAAAATTGTATTTCCACCTCTTCTTAGGGCATCATGCAACCTTGGATATGGGGAAAGGAGAACATTGGAAAAACTTCCAAGTGAATCTGATTCTGGACCCGTCCTTGACAACCATTTCTCTAGACCAGGAATCCTCAATTCTGGCTCTACCATAGACTCAGCTAGGGAGGGCTTTTTGTTTGTTTGTTTGTTTTTTAATGTAGATACCCAGATCCATCCACCCCGAAAGATTCTGATTTACTAACTATTGGTATTTTAAAAAATCCCCCCAAGTGACTCTAATATATAAGTCTCAAGTAGAGGATCTCCAAGTGTGGTTCCCAGATCACCATCACTTGAGAACACGTTAGAAATGCACATATTCAGACACATCCCAGATCTACTGAATCAGGAATTCTGGCATTGGAACCAGCAACCCATCTTTAAAGACCTCAGGTGATTCTAATACATGCTAAAGTCTGAAAACCACTGCTCTAGGCCAAACTTCAAACTTAAAAAAAAAATAGGTATTTAGATAATACAGTTGAAGCTTAAACAACATGGGTTTGAACTGCAGGGATATTTTTTCAACTACATGTGGATGGGAAATACAGTATTTATGGGATATGAAACCTGAGTATATGGAGGGCTGACTTTTTCCATATGTAGACGCCAACTGCGGGGCTTGAGTATATCTTCCATCTCTTCCATGTTAGTGTAATATTTGCACACATATACCTTAGCAAATAATCTAATGCCATTCCTAACATAATGGTTGAGTTGCTATAGGAAGAACATTTAATTAATTACAGTCATAGAAAATAATATAACCTCCCCACCAAGAGAGGTAGGATGCAGTTAACCTTGCTACTCATTACTGTATCATGTTTAGTGTCAGCATTCTTTAAAATAAATGTAAGAACTTAAAAAATGAATAAAATGCTGAAAGAGGATGAGCACAAATTTATAGCATTTCTCGTCTCTCCCCCAATATTACATGGAAAGGGTAGAAAATATGGCATTCAATACATTAAGCAGCTTTCTAAATGTGGCTTCCTTTCAAATTCATTTTAAAGTTTAATAAAGTTGTGACATTTATTTGGCAGTTATGCAGTAAGATATTTTTATATACCAATGCAGATTCTAAGAGTATACAAGTATCAAATTCCTTAGTCTTCATAATAACATTTGAGGTAGGTATGGCTACAATATAAAGGAGGGAAGCAAGACGAGGAGAGATGAAGTAATTTACCCAAGATGACCCAGCTATCAAGTGGCTGAGCCTATGCCCTTAGTAACTACATTATATAGGGAAAATCAAAGCTGTGGATTGGTTCTTTAGTGTCTTAGAACTTTATTTTGGTCAAAACTACTTTTTCTCCATGACCTACATTTTTCTTCTTATTTCTCTAGTGTTTCTTTTTGCATTTGTTTATAATTTTTCATTGTTTTTTGGGGAAAATGTTTTATGTCACTTCTGTTTATGACTTACATTATGATTTTCCTGTTTTTAATCAGGTGGGGTAAGTAACTGAAAAAAAAATCTGCCCTTTCAATTACAGGATGTTTTGAATCTATTGTTTTAACTAAGTTGAGATATTATTTGCATAAGTAAAAAGAGATAAACATATTTCATTTTCAAATTTTCCAAGGCGATATTAGCAGATTCCTCTACTTCTTCCAAGAAAGATGAATTTGACTATTGGAATAAAGTCTCCACCGAATTTAATCATTTTCCCAGGATTTGTTTTTCATATTCTTTATCACATTGATAGGTTTCTACATGTTGTGGGTTTAGCAAGGTATTATATAGAAGGGCCAGAAAACTAATGTCTTGATATTTCTGTGTCAAAATAGTCAGAGGAATTCAAGCTGTCAGGTGTCAGAGGAAGTCTACACCTTATAAATTCTTGGCTCAGTTTTGTAAACCTAGTGCTTTTGAATAAACCTCCAGTTTTCTCATTTATGATGAACAATGTGGTGTTTTCTTGCACCAAAGTTTACATTTTTCAGAAAAAAGGAAGGATGAAAGCAAGGGAAGTAAGAGATGGGTGTTTTCTAAAATTCTAAACTGAGTACATAATAATTAGGAGATATATCAAAAGATTAAAACTGACTAGATGTTACTGAGTATTATGAATGACTTAATAGGACTTATTTCTGCTGCTTTCCGACAGAACTGAGGATGGAGAAGTTTATTTGGACCAGTCAGTGTAGTTAGTAAGAGAGGTGATTGATCTAAGGGCCTATATTTTCAACCTCTGTCATTTTTTACCCCACTACATTTTTATTTCTTATACCTCTGGGCACAAATAAGAGCTACATGGCTGTGCAGGCCTGGGCCTAAGCTGGTTGGAGGCCCCACATTTTGGGCAGGTCCTCAGGTGTTCACTACTCTGCTCTTCTGTATTCAGTCCTGTGGTGCTTGTGTTGAGCCATTTGTAAATCCTCATGTAGGTGAAAGTGCCTGACGTGTAGAGGGTATAGTGTCTTGGGTGTAAATCCTGACGAAACCACATTGCTGTATTACTTCAGAAAAATGACTTAACCCCTCAAACACTCATTTTCTTCATTTATAAAACTAAAATACAAATATCCACCTTATAAATTTATGACGAGTCTATGATTAATAACAACACCAGCAGCAGTGATAACATTAACAATAACAGAACAATGCAATAGCCAGACCCTCTTCTGAAATGCCGAGCACAATATTAGCTCAACAAACATGATCTGGTATCTTCGTCAACTTCCCTAATTGCTAACAGAAGATAGTCTAGATATCGAGCAACATTAGATTAAGTTTTCTGCACAAGCAGATATTAAAGAACAATGTTGGAATCCCTGAGTTGGGTAAGGTTAAAACTTTTACCCAAATTTGTATTTTTGCAACCTCTATTAATTTCTAGTGGGAATTATGCAAATGTCTCAAAGGATTGAATCTGGCCTTAAATCATTAAAATTTGTGTGTCTGTACTCCTTTAAGTGTTTTAGTATGACATTGGCTGTGCTTTGGGATACATCCATGCTTTTCAAGGCAGTGTTAGGCTGCGTGCCTAACCTCAGTGAACGCAAGTGGCCAAAGGCCTGCACATTATTAGGAATCCTAATAGAGTTTTATACAAAAATTTTCATGGTGCTATCAGTATTTCATCAGTAGTTGGACAATCTGGTTTTTATCAATTCAGATACACAGCTTATCTGTAGACAGCCAGAAAGTGAGCAGAATATCTCCAGGAAAAAAAATTATACTTTCAGATTAATTCTTTCTTGGAAAACAAAAAATAACAGGAGTTAGTAATTCATGGCCAAGGAATGCAAACACCAGAGAATCAGCCATATTGGGGAGAAGTAAAAGAATATTCAATTTTTTGCTTTCTTAAAGTTACTGCAAAATGGCACTTGATAAAGTTGTGTCTGGGGCTGACTTTCACGAGACATGCTTTACATTCTAAGTGATGAGAACAAAGGTTAAAAACTTTTATCTGTGTCCTTTTCACTAGCAATGCTCCCATTGTTTTGAAGTGTTAAATGTTAGCTATTACCACACATCTGCAAGTGCAGGGTGTAGAAGATTAGCTTGTTTAAATCAGCCAAAAAGTTGGTGATGCACCCTGATGACCCACATCTGTTCTTCTCCTTGAGCCAATAATGTGCATGAGTCAGAGAAAAACACACTGGTTCAGTCAACAGCAGCTCTTTTTCTTCATTTTAGAAATGACTGGGACTTAAGAGCTGGAAATGGCTTAAAAATATATTATCTAGTCCTTTCCCTGCCCAAAGGCAAGCATATGGTACACAGTATTTTCGTTATGAACCATATCCTAGAAAAAAAATTTTACAACTTCCTCGAACACATTCAAGTGTCTAGATTCCACACACTGTAATTTATCAGTTCTTTCTTTTGCCACTTTATCTAAATTTTTACTGCTGAAAGTTGCACTTATTTGACATCACTCTACTTTGTGCTGAAGAGACGGAGTCTTGCTCTGTCGCCCAGGCTGGAGTGCAGTGGCCAGATCTCGGGTCACTGCAAGCTCCGCCTCCAGGGTTCACGCCATTCTCCTGCCTCAGCCTCCCAAGTAGCTGGGACTACAGGTGTCCGCCACCACGCCTGGCTAATTTTTTGTATTTTTAGTAGAGACGGGGTTTCACCGTGTTAGCCAGGATGTCTTCTATGTTCTTTAATGCTATCACTGACTATGGGGTCTCAGCATGGCATTTAAATCATCATGGTGGCACATTTTTGGTAAAAGAAATATGACTAATTATCTCTTTATAAAAACATATAGTGTTCACTAATGTGGCCTCCTTATGTGTCCTTTGAAGCTGTTTTATATCTATGAGTGTGTGGACAAATGAAATATACAGTGGAGAACAGTAGAGACTTTGCTTTGCATATTTCTTGCTCCCTAGAACGAACAGAATTCTTTGTTAGAGTTTGTGCTCCTTTATGTGACATCATCCCACAGTGTACGAGCTTTGTAGCCTACAGTAGGGATGCCTCCAATACCTTTCCTAAAACTAGATGAATGAGGCCAGGCGCGGTGGCTCACGCCTGTAATCCCAGCACTTTGGGAGGCACAGGCGGGCGGATCACAAGGTCAAGAGATCGAGACCATCCTGGCCAACATGGTGAAACCCCGTCTCTACTAAAAATACAAAAATTAGCTGGACATGGTAGCCCGTGCCTTGTAGTCCCAGCTACTCGGGAGGCTGAGGCAGGAGAATCGCTTGAACCTGGGAGGCGGAGGTTGCAGTGAGCTGAGATCTCACCACTGCACTCCAGCCTGGCGACAGAGCAAGACCCCATCTCAAAAAATAATAATAATAAAATAAAAAAAATTAAAAAAAGATGGATGACTCTGAAGTCATATGGTTGTTTGTTCAAGACTCTCTTCTTTTAGAAGCCTTAAGTTAATATTTAGTGAAAAGGAAAAAAAAAAGATGCACAAATGTGGATATAATGCATATATGGAAAGGAGGAGGGAATTTTCCATTCCTAAACACAGTTCCTAAATTTGATACTAAACTTAAATAAACAAACGCACCAAAAATAACAAGTGTGAAAATAATGGCACCTGTTTGGGCTGAGAAGGTATGGTCTCAGCTCACTTTTCCCATGTCTTCTGCTTCCTGTGTCCAGCATGTTCCCCAACCTCCTTAAGTAAATTATTAGAAGGGCTAGTGGAAAATAAAGGATAGTTGAAAAATGAAGACAAGGTCTCAGGAAAAGTATTTACTCCAATCAGCTTCCACTCTCATGAGCAATTACACTGAAGCTTTCATTTATTTGCCGTTGGGCTTAAGGCATGCTATGTCACAGTTATAGAATAATTCATATACCTTTAATACAAAGATAGTTTCCGTTTCATTTGTTGGTAACATCTAGGTATTATTCTTGGTAATTTTTTTGTTGTTGTTTTTTTGAGACAAAGTCTCGCTCTGTCACCTGGCTGGAGTGCAGTGGTGCAATTTCAGCTCACTGCAACCTCCGCCTCCTGGGTTCAAGTGATTTTCCTGCTTCAGCCTCCTGAGTATCTGGGATTACAGGCAGGCACCACCACGCCCAGCTAATTTTTCTATTTTTAGTAGAGACAGGGTTTCACCCTGTTGGTCAGGCTGGTCTCAAACTCTTGACCTCGTGATCCATCCACCTCAGCCTCCCAAAGTGCTGGGATTACAGGCATGAGCCACCACACCGGGCCTATTCTTGGTAATGTTATATAAGTGAATCAGGGTTATTTTGGTTTGTCAGTGATGGAAATTGAATTCAGTCTTAATCTAAACATGAATTTATTGGCTCACATGATCAAAAAGCCCAGGAGGTGGATATAACTTTAGGTATGACTCCTCTAGACATATATTCTCAAACAATGTCTTCAAGAATCTCTGTCTTTCTCTTTGTCTTGGCTCTAGGTGAGCTCGCTCTCTGGGATCTGTTTTTTTATCATCCTAATCATGAAGGTTCTGTCCTCCCAAAGGCCCAACTTCCTCATATCATCACCTTAGATTTAGGATTTCCACATATACATTTTGGGGAGAATCAAGTGTTCAATCCATAGCATTGCACAAGTTAAGAACAAAGTTTGTCATGAGACTTCTTCAGTTTCAGATGCCAGCCACAAATTTGAGTGTCTCCAAACCACCCTCACCTCTTCCTGGCTGGCTAAAAATCCAGGGCTTTTTATACCCACCTCAGGTTCAGTAATGTGCTACAATGACTCAGAACTCACTGAAGGTGCTATATTTATGATTATAGTTTTTTGAGTAAAGAGTATAGATCAGAAACACAAATGGGGAGAGGCATAGGGCAAGGTTAGGGTGGAGGGTGAGAAGTACACAGTTCTATGCCCTATTCTCCTGGAATCCAGGCATGTCACCCTCCTCCATATCAATGCGTTTACCAACCAGGAGTCTCCAGTGAGCCCTAGTGTCCAGAGATTTTCATGGAATTGTATTTTGCAGGCACGATTGATTAAATCATTGGCCATGTGATTGGACTAAATCTCCAGTCATTCTCCGCTTCCCAGAGGTTTAGTTGGTGCAAAGTTCCAATGCTCTAATCACATAGTTGGTCTTTCTGGTGACCAGTCCCCAACCTGAAGCTATTCAGGGTCCCAACCTGAGTTGCCCTATTAGCATAAAAAAGACTCTCCTTATCGCTTAGGAAATTCTAAGAATTTTTGAAGCCTTGTGCCAGGAATGAGCAACAACAACCAGATATGTATATTTTATATTATACCACAAACACATTCTTCTAATTTCTGAACTTTATGTGACATGGTTAGGAGAGTTAATAAATTGGTACACTTTTTTTTTTTTTTGAGACAAAGTCTCGCTCTTGTCCCCAGGCTGGAGTGCAATGGTGCAATCTGGGCTCACTGCAACCTCTGCCTCCCGGGTTCAAGTGATTCTCCTGCCTTAGCCTCCTGAGTAGCTGGGATTACAGACACCTGCAACAACACCAGGCTAATTTTTATATTTTTAGTAGAGATGGAGTTTCACCATGTTGGCCAGGCTGGTCACGAAAATTGGTCCACTTTTAGTGAGAAAATTCTGCCTGGATTCCAAGCTAAAAATTGTTCTTCCATTAGGTAGAAATGTGGATGTCATGACATTTCTGCTGAAATAGCTGCCTAGTCTTCCTTAGCAGGTCAGGAACTTACTACGTAACCTTTTCAGGATATACTTTCAGGTGAGATGAAAAACTGCTTCTTAAAATTAAGTATTTATGTTTTATTGTAGGAATTGCATGTTTTAAGTTACTCACTAGAGGTAAAGCCTTAACTGATATTTAAATGTTTCTTGAGCCTCTGTTATATATAAGATACTTCAGATGCAAATTAAATTGAAAAAAAAAAACAGTTTCTCTTTTCTCTAGCTCTTAAATATGGATTTAAGAGCTGAGTAATAGTATATGTCACTCGTTTTCAAACTTTATTCTCATCCATACAGAGCTATTCTTGTTGAACTATAAACTAAAGTCCTTCACAGAACCTCAAGACTTGGATTAACACAGCATAAAAAAAATTACCAATAAAGGATACATTACAAAGAATTTTACAAGGCAAAACACAACTGACTAAAATAACTAGGATAGACAAAGTATATGAGAACAGAGATATGGGAGAGAGACTGTAGAAAGCTGAAGTTTCCTGTGAAGCCTATTCTGGATAAACAAAAATGAATAAAAGCCTTCTGTGTGTGGGGGAATAAAAGAAGTTATAAAATGTGTTTCAAGACACCATAGTTTACTCTCCATTTCAGCTGGAGCATAATGTATATATAGATGAGTAATAATTTATGGTATTAAGATATTCTATCTGGTTGGCAAAGGAGGGAGATGAAGAGTTTTGTTTTGTTTTAGAGGGGAATTGAATGTTTTTAAGAGGGAGACTTGTAGGATGGATTGGGGCACATAAGACTTGTAGGCTAGATAACAGTTTTGGTCAGGCGTGGTGGCTCACGCCCATAATCCTAGCACTTTGAGAGGCTGAGGAGGTAGATTGCTTGAGCCCAGGAGTTCAAGACCAGCCTGGGCAACATGGCAAAACCCCGTCTCTACTAAAAATACAAAAAATTAGCTAGGCGTGGTGGCGTGCACCTGTAGTCTCAGATACTCAGGAGGCTGAAGTGGGAGGATCACCTGATCCTGGGAGGTGGAGGCTACAGTGAGTGGAGATTGTGCCACTGCACTCTAGCCTGGGCGACAGGGAGACACCATGTCTCAAAAAAAGAAAAAAAATTAAAAATTAAAAACAGTTTCAAGGAAAATTGAAAATGTTTAGGCAGGAGGTGATTTCAACCAAGAGTGATAGCAGATACGGAAGGAAAAGTAGAGAGGGACATTATTAACTTTCAAAAGGATGTAGTCACAGCAGTTGACAAGAAGAAATGAAGAATAACTTAGGTGAAAATACCAGAAACTTGAGGAAAATATAAGATCACATTTGGCTGACATCCAATAATACTTTTTCAGGCGAAAGAAGGGTCCATTAAAATCAGGAGGCTCTTCCTTTGTAATGAAATATTTAGGTTTATATACTACTTGGAGAAAATCAAAGGAATTGGTTCTATTCACCCATGTATTCAAGTTTTTAAGAACATAAGATGACTCAAGAATGTATTGTAACCACAATCTCTTTGATAATCTACATTATTGTTAAAATACATTACTGCATATCAATGTTACACATGGAAATAAAGACGTGACATTGCAGTACCAAAGAAGCTTCTCTTTAGGTACAGTACTTTGTGGAGTGTATAGAACACTAAAGCCACATCTGAACAATACTTGCTTTATGAAGCCAATTAGGTAAGCAAACATCGTGATGGCATTCTTACAGCTGAAAAGCAGATTTCAAAATAAAACAAAACAGGAAGGCAAGTTTAAGGTAAACATTTTCAGGATGAACACTTATTTCAAACATTGCCCTGAAACTCCCCAACAGAGTTCAGCCAGCTGAAATCTTTTGCAGATTGCTCCATTCTTGGCTTCTGTGCAGCACCCTATATTGAGGCTGTCTACAGGAAGTCATTGATTCAAAACACTTCGGTCAAACACTTTTTTCGAGGCACTAGCCAAATAATTTTTTTTAAAGCAAAAATATTTTGCGGATAGACTCATTGAAGTACTAAGCACACTGCAGTCTGTGGCTTCTTTTCCCTGAAATCTGAATGAATTGAACAGTCTGGTCTATTTATGGTTAATTACTAGAAGCTTAAGGTTAATTACTATGTATTCATACTATTAATTCCCTTCACAAAAAGCTATGCTGGTTGGTTTACCACATCTAACAATCCACGAGTAGTCAGCCATCCAGCTAACACAAGAACCAAGTGAGGAAGAGACAACCCAAATCACTGGCTGTTTGTGATTGTTTTCATTCTCAGGGGCCTGTTTTAAGGATGAGAGAAACTGATTTTCTCCTATTTTTTCCTGGAAGAGTTTGAGATTGTCACATAAAGTCTTTGTGTTCCTGATGAATAAGGAACATTTTTCTTACTTTTAGACTTCAAATTTCCTTTTTAACTTCTTATGTAGAGTTGGAAGCTTCACTGTACAAACTGATTTTATGATTGTGAGTAACTTGACTGATGAGGATAAGCATGTTTGGGCTCAGAAACCAATATCCCAAAATATGGTGCTTTGATATGCTGAACTGAAGGAGCTTCACGATCTGTTTGACCTTCTCCCAACTCATGTCTTTCAATTCCCTGTCTCTCCTGAGAATGGAATAATCACTCCATTTTAAGGTCAGCTGGTTAGCAATCTTAATTCTATCTGCAACCTTAATTTCCCTTTGCCAGGTAAACTATTTACAGGTTCTAGGAATGATGACAGGGAGTGACCTTTGGGAGGTCACTATTTGGCCTACCACAGTCATGAATGTATTTTAAAAATATGTGGCCCAGGCATGGTGGCTCACACCTCTAATCCCAGCACTTTGGGAAGGAGAGGTGAGTGGATCACCTGAGGTCAGGAGTTTGAGACTAGCCTGGCCAACATGGTGAAACCCTGTCTCTACCAAAAATAAAAAACTTAGCCTGCTGTGGTGGCACGTATCTATAATCCTAGCTACTGGGGAGACTGAGGCACGAGACCACTTGAACCAGGAAGCGGAGGTTGCAGTGAGCCGACATGGCGCCACTGCACTCCAGCTAGGGTGACAGAGTGAGACTGTCTCAAAAAATTTTTTTTTTGAAAAAAAAAAAGAACTTTTAATGTATTCGTTGTCTTTCTACTTCTACTTATTATTCTCCAT
>NW_026652908.1:0-20422 GCF_009828535.3 Hylobates moloch
GCCTGTAATCCCAGCTACTCGGGAGGCTGAGGCAGGAGAATTGCTTTAACGAGGGAATTGGAGGTTGCAGTGAGCCGAGATCGCGCCATTACACTCCAGCCTGGGCAACAGAGCGAGACTCCATCTCAAAAAGAAAAAAAAAAAAAAAGCTAGTGCTAAGCGAGAAGAAGATCTAGCTAAGATCACTGATGAAGGTTGCTGCACTGAACAACAGATTTGCAATGTAGATGAAAGAGCCTTCTGTTGGAAGAAGATGCCATCTATAGGACTTTCACAGCTAGAGAGAAGTCTGGCTTCACAGCTTCAAAGGACAGTCTGGCTCTCCTGTTAGGGGCTAATGCAGCTGGTGACTTTAAGTTGAAACCAATGAACATTTACCATTGTGAAAAATCCTAGGGCCCTTAAGAATTATGCTAAATCTACTCTGCCTGTGCCTATAAGTGGAACAACAAAGCCTGGGTGACTGCACATCTGTTTACAGCATGTTTTGCTGAATATTTCAAGTCCCTGTTGAGACCTACTGCTCTGAAAAAAAGGTTCCTTCAAAATATTACTACTGTTCACTGACAATGCATCTGGTCACCCAAGAGCTCTGAAGATATGCAAGGAAATTAATGCTGTTTTCATGCCTGCTAACACAACATCCATTCTGCAGCCCACGGATAAAGGAGTTATTTTGACTTTTGAGCCTTATTATTTAAGAAATACATTTCATTAAGGCTATAGCTGCCATAGATAGTGATTCTTCTGAAGCATATGGGCAAAGTAAATGGAAAACCTTCTGGAAATGATTCACCATTCTAGATGTCATTAAAAAATTTGTGATTCATGGGAGGAATATCAATATTAACAGGAGTTTGGAACAAGTTGATTCCAACCCTTAAGTATGACTTTCAGGGGTTCAAGACTTCAGTGGAGGAAGTAACGGCAGCAGTGGTAGAAATAGAACTAGAATTAGAAGTAGAATCTATAAAGGAAAAAAAGAACAAAAAATAAGTGTTGGTGAAAATGTGGAGTAACTGAGACCTTCACACATCGTTAGTAGAAATGTAAAATAGTACAGCTGATTTGAAAAATAGTTTGAAAGTTCCTCAGAAAAGTTGAATATAGAATTACTATATGATGCAGCAATTCTACTTCTAGGCATATACCCAGGAAAACTGAAAACACATGTTCATACAAAAACTGGTACACAAATGTTCATTGCAGGTTTATTTGTAGTATCCAAAAAATGGAAACAATCCAAAGTATCCATTTATCAACTGACAAATGGATACAGAGAAAACAATGGAATGTTATTCATCCATAAAGAGGAATAAAGTACTATTACACACTACAAAATGGATGGAACTGGAAAACATTAAGTAAAAGAAATAAGTCATAAAAGGCTACATATTGTTTGATACAACTTACGTGAAATGTCCAAAACAGGCTTAATTCATACGGGTAGAAAGTAGTTGTCAGGGGATGAGAAGGAAGGAGGAATTGGGACTGACTGCTATACCTATTAGTACACATCATCTTTTTGGAGTGATGGAAATGTTCTGGCATTACACTGTGATGATGGTTGCACAACATAGTGAATACACTAAAAACCGACTTATACACTTTGAAATGGTCCTTAAAAAAAGAGACAGGGTCTTGCTCTGTCACCTAGGCTGGAGTGCTGTGGCACAATCATAGCTGACTGCAGCCTTATATTCAGCCTCCCAAGTCGCTAGGGCTATAGGCGTGTGCCACCATTTCCATTTCTATCTCCATCTATCTTCATCTCCATCTACATCTCCATCGCAATCTCCACCTCATCTCCATCTATCTCCATCGCAATCTCCACCTCATCTCCATCTATCTCCATCGCAATCTCCACCTCATCTCCATCTATCTCCATCGCAATCTCCACCTCATCTCCATCTATCTCCATCGCAATCTCCACCTCATCTCCATCTATCTCCATCGCCACCTCCATCTCATCTCCATCTATCTCCATCGCAATCTCCACCTCATCTCCATCTATCTCCATCGCCATCTCCACCTCATCTCTATCTATCTCCATCGCCACCTCCACCTCCACCTCCACCTCCATCTCCATCTCCATCTCATTCCATTCCATTCCATTCCACTCATTTATTGAGACGGAATCTTGCTTTGTCGCCCAGGCTGGATTGTGATGACACAATCTTGGCTCACTGCAAGCTCCACCTCCTGGGTTCAAGCGATTCTTTTGCCTCAACCTCCTGAGTAGCTGGGATTACAGGCACGTGCCACCATGCCTGGATAATTTTTGTATTTCTAGTAGAGACAGGGTTTCACCAGGTTGGTCAGGCTGGTCTCAAACTCCTGATCTCGTGATCCGGCCACCTTGGCCTCCCAAAGTGCTGGGATTACAGGCGTGAGCCACCTCGCCCAGCCTATTTTTTTTTTTTTTAATAGAGATGGGGGTCTCACTGTGTTGCCACAAGCAATCCTCCTACCTCATAAAATGGTAAATTTTATGTTGAATATGAATTATATCTCAATGAAAAAAAAACATAAGGGACCCAGACAAGAGGAACTGAAGTCTCCTCTTGCACTAACATTCTAGAAATGTATAATTTACTTTCTGGTCATAAACTATGCTAGGGTGAAAAAATCTGCAATGTTTTCTTAAACCAAGAAGGGCAGCAATATCTATGGGAATTATTATTTATACTAAGCCTGTATTAACCTTAAAAAAAGTCTTAAAAATAAAATGGATTTTAAAAAAGTGTATTGAAATGTCTATATCCTTTGACCCAGCAATTGTACTTTAAGAATTTATCTAAAACATATACTTGGCCAGGCATGGTGGATCATGCCTGTAATCTCAGCACTTTGGGAGGCTAAGGCAGGAGGATCACTTGAGGCCAGGGGTTCGAGACCAGCCGGGGCAACACAGTGAAACCCCAGCTCTACAATAATAATAATAACAAAAAGATATGTCAATGAAAGTACACTAACATATACAGAAATGGGTGTTCACCATAGCACTGTTTAGAATAGTAAAAACCAGGTAATAATCTAAACATCCACTAACAGAGGGACAGTTAAGTCATCTGTGGTATATCCATATCACTGAATACAACACAGGAGGGGTTAAAAAGAACGAGGCAGATCTACATGTACAGACACAGAATGAGCACCCAGTACATCCAGTGAATGAAATCAGTCACAAGACAATTACAAAAACATTTGTCAGAATAGCCTATGAAAACAGTTAAATGAACTTCTTGCCGTATTTAGAGTGTCTTAGTGTGGTCCCAATGAAAAAGCAGACTGTCTGATATAATGGAGTTCCCTTTGGAGGACTTGGTGGCTCGTTCAGAGTAAGCCATCTTAAAGACCAGCCCAATCTGAGGTCCATGTGCCTGGCGATCAGGAAAATGCATGCTTCAGGTACCAGGATGTCATGGGTAAACAGGTGGTTGTAAATAGAAGCTCAAAATTGAATGTCAGATTTCATTGTGGTTCATGGTTCTCCTGAACAGTCCCAAGGATGGTATGATATGATCTTATTATTTCTTTTATTTTTTTTGAAACAGAGTCTCGTTCTGTTGCCCAGGCTGCAGTGCGGTGGCACAATCTCAGCTCAATGCAACCTCTGCCTCCCAGGTTCAAGTGATTTTCGTGCCTCAGCCTTCTGAGTAGCTGGGATTACAAATGTGCACCACCACCCCTGGCTAATTTTTATATTTTTAGTAGAGATGGAGTTTTGCCATATTGGCCAGGCTGGTGTCAAACTTCTAGCCTCATGTGATCCACCCACCGTGGCCTCCCAAAGTGCTGGGATTACAGGCATAAGCCACCATGCCCAGCCTCATTCTTATTTATTTTCTAGGAGAGTATGTGTGTATATGGAGAGTGGGGTTGGGGAGGGAGGGAGTTTTTCCTTTTATGTTTATCTTTATCAACAAACTTGTTTACTTTTATAGTTTTAAAGAACTTGAAGGACAGAGATCTAATAGCTGAATTCGTAAAGCTTGTCAAATATAAGGACAATATACAAAATTAATTGTATTTCTAGATACCAACCATAAACACTTAGAAAATTTAATAAACAATATCATCTACCATAGCAGTATCCAGGAGTGAATCTAATGAAAAGATGTATAAGGCTTTTACATAATTGAAGGACATACTATGTTCATCATTTAGATGACTCAATAGTGTAAATACCTTGATTCTCCCTAAAGTGACCTACAGAGGCAATGCAATCCCAATGACAAATTCTAGCAGGTATTTGTGTGCACAGTGTGAAAGTTTACAAGCTGACTTTAAAATTTATATGGAAATACAAACACCCCAAAATATTCGACAGTCTTTTTTTTTTTAAAGGTTATATTGAGATGTAATTAAAGCCTATCAAGGCAGTCTTGAAGAACAAAGCTGGAGACTTTTACTATCAGAAGTCAAGATTTAGTAGAAACCCACAGTAATTAAGTGTGCTGTTGGTGCAATGGAAACAAACAGGGTCCAGAAACAGACCCCCTCATATATTACTATTTGGTTTGTGACATAGAAGTACTAGCAGTAGAGAAGTGGACTTTTCAACAAATGATGTTGCATTCACTGGACAGGAAATCCATATGGGAAAATATGACTCTTGACCCCTACCTCGCTTCATGCACATCCACAAAAATCATCCCTAGGCAGATAGCAGACCTAAGTGTGAAAGGTAAAACAATACAGCTACTAGATAATAACAGAGGGGAATACCTACAAGACCTCAGGGCAGGCAAAGAGCTCCTACAGGACTAGTCACAAAAAGCCCAGATTAGCTATAAACTGGAAACTTCTGATCATTAGAAAACAGCATTAGGTGAAAAGGCTAGCCACCAAGTAGAAGGTATTTGCAATGTATGTATCTGCTAATGGACTTACACCAAATTATATTTTTAAAAACCTCTCATTTGTCAATAAGAAAATGACATAGAAAATAGGCAAAAGATTTGAAAAGGCACATCACAAAATATGATCTCCAAATGGCCAATAAGCATATGAACAGGTGCTCAACCTCTCTTGTCATTAAGGAAATGACAATTAAAACAGTAAGATACCACTACATACTCACCTGAACGGCTAAAATTAAACAAATAAACCAGAAAGAACACGACAACAACAGTTGGGCGAGGTGGCTCATGCTTGTAATCCCAGCACTTTGGGAGACTGAGGCGGGTAGATCACCTGAGGTCAGGAGTTCGAGACCAGCCTGGCTAACATGGAAAAACGCTGTCTCTACTAAAAATACAAAAATTTGCTAGGTGTGGTGGAGCACATCTGTAATCCCAGCTACTCGAGAGGCTGAGGCAAGAGAATGACTTGAACCTGGGAGGCAGAGGTTGCAGTGAGCTGAGATGGCACAACTGCACTCCATCCTGGTAGAAGTGTGTATTATTACAAGCATTTTGGAAAACTTTAGGAAACTATCTATTAAAGTTAAACACATATCTTATGACCTAGTAATTCCATGCCTCAATAGTTACCCACTGAAATGTATATATGTGTTCAACAAAAGATACACACGACAGTGTTCACAGTAGCCCCATTTGTAACAGCCAAATGCAGGTAAGTGAAGACAACTCAAATGTGTATCAATAGAAAGATGGAAAAATATATGATGGCATATTCACATAATAGAATATTATAAAGCAATGAAAAATAAACTGCTACTATATACAATAACATGGGTAACCACACAAAGATAGATTTCATTTAAATAAACTTCAAGGAAAGACAAAACTTGTTTATAGTGTTGAAAGTCAAGTTAGTAATTACCTTTGACGAGGGGTAGAAACTGGGAGGGGCCGTAGAGGGGTCTTCTGGGGGTGCTGGTGATATGCTACTTTCTGATCTGGGTGAGAGTTTGCAAAGATGTATTCACTTTGTGAATGTGCACTGAGTTATAAACTCGAGATTTGCAATGACAGGCAAATCTCTTTCTTTGCATGCTCTTTGAACAAATAATGAGAGACCTTCGGTTTGTAAATAGAAAATCAATCAAGAGGCTGTATGAAATGTCCTGGAGAAACACTCTTAAGACTTCATTTCCCAGGGCAGTAGAAATAAACTTCCTAAGCTAAGTTCCTTATCTTCTGATTCTAAACATGGTTTTTCTCCGTAGCACCAGGCTGAACCATGAACAAATTCTTGTGTAGTGTAGTCACTCTTGCCCTTTTCACCTATTTGCAAAATAAAAAAGCCTGTACCAACCTTTAGAGATACGATGAAAAACTTCACCCATGACAGAAGCAAAACCTGGGCCTATTTCCTAATTTTATTTGGTACAAAGGATTTTAAAAGGATCCAAGGTGTAGTCTCTAGGCACAATGAAATTAAACCGGAAATCAACAACGAAGATATTTGGAAAAGCCCTCAATATCTGTACTTCTAAATAACTAAACAACACACTTCTAAATAACTTGTGGATCAAAAAAAAAATCAAAAGGGAAATTAGAAAGCATTCTGAAGTAGACGAAATGAAAACACAACATACTAATTTGTGGGATGCTACTTAAGCAGAACTTAAGGGGGAAATTTATACATAAAATGCCTACATTGAAAAAAAGAAAAGGGGTCTCAAATTGACTTAAAGAACTTAAAGAACTAGGAAAATAAAGAGCAGATTAAACCAAAGTAAACAGAAGAAAGAGTGATAAAGTTCAAATCAATGAAATAGAAAACAGAAAAAAATAAAACCAAAAACTTTTTTTTTTTTTTTTGAGAATAAAACTGATAAACCTCTAGGCAAACTGATCAGGAAAAAAGAGAAGACACAAATTATCAATGTCAGGAATGAGAGAAGTGACACCACTATAGGCAATACAGATAGAAAAGGTCAACAAAGGAACATTATGAACAACTTTGTGCCTATAAATTCAGTAACTTCGACGAAATGGACAAATTCCCTGAAAAACACAAACAATTAAAGCTCATTCAAGAAGTAGATAACCAAAAATAGCTCTATGTCTACTAAAGAAATAGAAATTTTAATTGAAAATCTTCCCACAGGTTGGGTGCGGTGGCTCAGGCCCGTAGTCCCAGCACTTTGGGAGGCCAAGGTTGGTGGATCACCTGAGGTTGGGAGTTCGAGCCCAGCCTGACCAACATGGAGAAACCCCATCTCTACTAAAAATACAAAATTAGCTGGGCATGGTGGCGCATGCCTGTAATCCCAGCTACTCGGGAGGCTGAGGCAGGAGAATTGCTTGAATCTGGGAGGCGGAGGTTGCGGTGAGCCGGGATCACACCATTGCACTCCAGCCTGGGCAACAAGAGCAAAACTCTGTCTCAAAAAAAAAAAAAAAAGAAAAGAAAACCTTCCCACAAAGACACTCTAGGCCCAGATGCCTTCACTGGTGAATTCTACAACACATTTAAGGAATAAATAATATGAATACTGTACTATACAAACTCTTACAGAAAACCAGAGGAAATACCTCCTAACACCTCATTCTATGAGGCCAGCATTACCGATATCAAAACCAAACAAACATATTATAAGAAAATGAAAATATAGACCAATATCTATCACAAACACAGAAGTAAAAAAATTCTAGACAAAAATATTAGCAAATTGAATTCAATAATATACAAAAAGGATAATACCTCACGACCAAGGAAGGTTTATCCAGGAAATGCAAGGTTGGCTTAAAAAGGAAAATCAAGTTCCAGGTCCACAGACTATGAACTGGAGAGCAGGAAGAGACCTTAGAGATCATGAACTTGAAGCTGAAGTCATTGATTTGGGACCCTTTTTCTTCTTTTTAACCTAGGCATTTTATGTATAAATTTCCCCCTTAAGTTCTGCTTCAGTGGCATCTCAAAATTTTATGTTGTGTTTTCATTTCATCTACTTCAGAATGCTTTCTAATTCCCCTTTAGATTCTTTTGACCCATGAGCTATTTAAGAAGTACGTTATTTAGAAGTACAAATATTGAGGGCTTTCCCAAATATCTTGGTTGCTGATTTCCAAAGTAATTCCATTATGCCCAGAGGCCACACCTTGAATCCTTTTAAAATCCTCTGTACCAAATAAAATTAGGAAATAGGTCCAGGTTTTGCTTCTGTCACAGGTGAGATTTTTTAGTGTGTCTCTAAAGATTGGTAGAGGCTTTTTTTTTGCAAATAGGTGAAAAGGGCAAGAGTGACTATATTACACAAGAATTTGTTTGTGGGTCAGTCTGGTTTCAAAGAGAAAAACCATGTTTAGAATCAGAACTTAGCTTAGAAAGTTAATTTCTACTGTCCCAGGAAATGATGAGGAACTGAGACCCGCAGGGTTAAGATCACATAGCCAACTAGAAGTTGATCCTTAAGGCTGAATTTGGAGACTCAGGCAACAGTAGAAGAACATATTTTACTGTTTTTCATTATTTGGTCACCACATATCATGTAATTTGGTTACTTTGAGAGGAAGTATGGTATGATGCTTCCGGGGTTGAAAAGTCCTGGGTTTGATCTGTCTCCTGCAGTCTTGGGCATGTAATTTATCATCTCCTAAATGGAGATAATAATGGTTTCTGCATTGCAGATTAGTTGTGAGGATTAAATCAGATAATGTGTCTAAAGCACTCAGCAAACACATGGAACTTTCCAACAAATATTACTGTTACTCCACCAGCACCACTGCCTATTACCACCATATTTGTATTATGAGGACACTAAATTTAAGTTCGAAGCAAAGGACAGAAACAATGCAGTCTACTTTGTGTGTGTGTGTGTGTGGAGATGGAGTCTCACGCTATTGCCCAGGCAGGAGTGCAGTGGCTGATCTTGACTCACTACAACCTCCACCTCCTGGGTTCCAGCGATTCTCTTGCCTCAGTCTCCCAGTAGCTGAGATTACAGGCGCACACCTCTACACCGAGCTAATTTTGTATTTTTAGTAGAGACAGGGTTTCACCGTGTTAGCCAGGCTGGTCTCAAACTCCCAACCTCAGGTGATCCACCCACCCCAGCCTCCCAAAGTGTTGGGATTACAGGTGTGAGCCACCGCACCAGGCTACTATGCAATCTACTCTTGCTAGACACTCCCTTGAAGCCACCCAGACTCAGGAACCCCAAACAAAGGGGAAAGAAAGTCAGACTATTGCTAGCTTAGCCATTTCTCTGTCTCTGGTCTGGGCTCTTCTGAGAATAAAACTTTTTACATGAGTGGCCTATTTCCTTTTGTTACATACACTGGCTGTTCTCTCCCAATTACCTGTTTTCCTGTCCACAGCGGATAGGGCTTCAGGATGGAAGGAGAAAGGAGCTTCACGCGCCCCACTTTGTCCGTGAGTCCTCGGTACACCAGCTCCATATACTGCTCCCGGGTGAAAAAGCAACCCCGAGTAGTCATGCTTGCCCCTGAAACCATGTGATCCTGGATCAGTCCCGCCAATGGTTGGCCATCCTATACGTGAAAACAGACAACACAAGAAGAATGAAAATAAATCTTAAGTCAAACTCTAATCCCTAATCACTTGCCCGGAAGCCACTTTCTAGCAAGAGCCCTTCTTATATCCCTGTCTTGTCTTGCCCACGTCCTCACTATGTTCTTGCTTGGGAGGCAACTGCTTCCCAAAGCACATGACCAGGGTTTAGCACTGGCTTCTACGTTTGCCATTTGCCCACTATCCTATATCAAAACTGCTTCAAACTCATCCAGTTCCCCAAGCCTTCTCTGTTTAATCCCATCTGGTTCTAGTTACTCCAGCATATTTTTGGCATTTATGCCTAAATTTGGTCTGGCTGCTGTCAGCTGTGTTGTTTTTATACTTTGGTTTTATGCTTTAGTGTTTTTCACACGTTTCTGGCCTGGCTCTTCTGTAAATCAGTCATGCACTCAACAAATATTGATCAGGAGCCTCCTGAATGCCTAGGCACTGGGTAGGCTTTTCCCTGCTCCAGAGGACCAAACAGACATGGTCCTTTATGATGAAGGAGAACTAGACAGTAAACAAATGATCGGATAAATACAAAATCACAAAGTGTTTTAAATGCCAAAGAGGAAAATAACAGGGTGGGTCATAATATAGACTTGAGGTGGGGGGGATGGTCAGAAATACCCTCTCCAAAGGGCAGTTTCACAGCTGAGGCCTGAGGGCTGAGCTGGCCAGTGTTGGGAGGAAGGGGTTCCGGCACAGGTTCCTCAAGAGAGCTGCGAGTGGGCCTGATGTGCATGACTGCAGAAGGCAAATAGCCATTATTAGTTACCTCTTCACAATACAGCACAGGGTTCATGGTGGGCCCTTAATAAAGGCTGTTATCTACCAGATGCCAAAAAGAAAGGCTTTTATGAAAAGCCTGAGATTTGGTGAGTGCATTAATTTCATTTGACACTTTTACAGCCATTCTGATCCCCAGTCTCCTGAACCTTATCTGTCGGGTCTGTGTTCACAGCAACATAACGCACGCTAAAGTAAAAATAGCTATGCTCACTGACGTTCTTTAAGATATAGCTTTTGTAAACTTTTCAGTGTTTATAGGAATTTGAGAAAAACCTGTGCCTTGGATATAAAGATTGTTAATAATTTGATTATTTGTTAAATACTAGCCAACAGTATGGTCATGTTTTATAACTAAGGCTAAGGGAACTCACAAATGCAGCCTGGGAGAAGCACCAGAAATTTAACCACATGTACTAACTCAAAGGCTAAAAAAAGCTCCTTGTCAAATGGTCTAAACACTACAGTGATGGGCTCTATGTAAACTCAAAGATAACGATTATAGATGGGCTGGAAAGGTGGCACAGACCGAAGGCAAGATGAGATGGAGCACACAGCCCCTCTTATGAAGGCTTTGACTTAATAACGTACGTAAAAAAATTACACTCTACCTCTTGTTGCCTAGATGGTCTTATTTTGCTTGGGGGAAAAAGCCAAGCCAGTATTATGCATTTGACTCATCTCACAGTCTTTGGGGGGCAGATACTGATTTTTCCTTTTGTTTTCTTTTTTGAGACGGAGTCTTGCTCTGTCCCCCAGGCTGGAGTGCAGTGGCGCTATCTCGGCTCACTGCAAGCTCTGCCTCCCGGGTTCACGCCATTCTCCTGCCTCAGCCTCCTGAGTAGCTGGGACTACAGGCGCCCACCAACACGCCCGGCTAATTTTTTCTATTTTTAGTAGAGACGGGGTTTCACCGTGTTAGCCAGGATGGTCTCGATCTCCTGACCTCGTGATCCGCCCGCCTCGGCCTCCCAAAGTGCTGGGATTACAGGCTTGAGCCACCGCGCCCGGCTTTCCTTTTGTTTTCTTCCTTAAAGAACATAATTACAGGTTCTGTGATCTATTCAGTGCCTTTTCCTCTCTCTGCCCAGATTTTTCCATGACTAGACAATTATTTTGATGGCTAAATCGCTTTCAATGCAATCATCACAAATTCTATGGCAGAATGCTGATTAAAGCAATTACTAAAGGTCTACTTATAAATTTCCTAACTCCTGCTTAGGATCAGAAAGAACATCTCTGAATCAAAACCCCAGAAAATTGTCAGCTTTACTATTCACCTTAATAGCACAGCAAAATGGCATTACAATTAATGTCTCTGGTCAGGATGCTTTGGAAATAGGGTATCCTGTAACTTGAGTTTTCTAGCTGACTAAGTAGAAGTCAGGAAACATATCTCAAGCCTTGATTAAAAACTTTCCACAAAGCATGGGCCCTCAATAAACAAACAGAAGGAAAAAAAATTAGTCCAAAAGGTAACACATAAATGAAAAGTTTAACTGTTTTCATGGAAAAGAAATAGAGTTCCATTCAACTCCTATTTTAAGTAAAAAGACGCCACAAAACTCTACTAAGTACATAAAACCAATGACAAAATTTACTTTAATTTAGTATTGTGGTTATTTAAGGAAGATAATCTGGTAATAGAGAAGAAATTGAATTATAAAGAAATATGGAAACTAAGGGAAATAAAGATACACTAAGAAAAATGACCCCGCCGGGCGCGGTGGCTCACGCTTGTAATCCCAGCACTTTGGGAGGCCGAGGCGGGCGGATCACGAGGTCAGGAGATCGAGACCACGGTGAAACCCCGTCTCTACTAAAAATACAAAAAATTAGCCGGGCGTGGTGGCGGGCGCCTGTAGTCCCAGCTACTCGGAGAGGCTGAGGCAGGAGAATGGCGTGAACCCGGGAGGCGGAGCTTGCAGTGAGCCGAGATTGCGCCACTGCACTCCAGCCTGGGTGACAGAGCGAGACTCCGTCTCAAAAAAAAAAAAAAAAAAAAAAAAAAAAGAAAAATGACCCCAAAATACTGGTTTTCCTAGTTTAACCAAATCAGCTCTTGTCCTTTTAGGACTCTGCCAATAAAGACATGTTGCATTTTTATAACCATTAGCAAACATAAGGATTCCACTTCTTGGCATTTACACCAAGGACTAAATAAAATTTATCAAGAATCAAAAGCTCTTTATCTCTGACAAAAGAAAGTGAATGAAAGTACAGAGAATCTTCAAGCCATCTCCCATAAGCTTTTTTCAATAAATTATTGACATTAAGCTTATTTACCTGTGTTCTCCTGCCTCCCTTAAGTGTACACCCAACCTAAAACTCATAGGCATATGAGCATGTGATGAGGTCCACTTGGATTTATATAAGTCAGCCCACTGCAGGACACAATGTAAGCATCAAGTCTCCTACGGCTTTGCACCTTATTCAATCAAAATCAAGCACAGCACATTCAAGGTCATTGGTCTGAGGACTTCAAGCACCTCAACTCCCCACATAGCTAATGCCTCAGGTCACTCTGCCAGCAAAAAACCATCTGCTGCTCCCCAGTTGTGTCCCCTCTGGTGAAATATGACTTGGCTGCTATAGAGTCAGAGACCCACACAGTTCTGGGAGCCACTTCGGGTCACCTGCCTTCCCTTAGTACCAGCCTTGCCTGTCGAGTGGGGCTAAGAACACGCTAAGAACATGCACAGCCAAGTGCATAGGTGGGGGGGGGCGGGGTGGGGGGTGGGGTGTCATCCAAAGCTGCTGGGTTCGAGTCTTGGCCTCATTGCTGGCTGACATATTACTCACTTGGTGTTTCCTTGTCTGAAAATCACACCAACCTCATAAGGAAGGGAATGCCTGCAAACTGCTTACAGCAGTGCCTAAGGCCCGTAGCTCACTTAATAAACGGCAGCTTTTACTGCCACCACCACAGAGCCACATTATTATTTAAATGAAAACATAAAAAGCCACTTTTCAAATTAGCAAATATATTTTTTTTAATTTCCAAGTAATCTGGGTAGGCCCTTCACCACTTCTTCCTACATTTAGTCCCTTTGCTAATCCACAGCCAACAAAGGTGGGCAGAGAAGGGAAAGGCCAACTCAAACAACCAGGACCCCTGTGAAGCCACAGTGGTGCATCTGGTGGGAAAAGGGTCCGGGATGCCGGGCTCCTGGCCACCTGCCTGATTCCCTAGTGGCAGATGGCTGATGGGAATAGAGAAGCTCCAAGGAGCAGAGGATGCTGACTGACGCTAGGCATCTCTGAGCAGCCCCTGGCACTCCCTGTGTACAGAGCTCTCCAACCCTGCGGCCAGCACAAACCCTAGGAAGATCCAGGAGCTCCTTGTCCTTCCTCCTGCTTCTCAGCTGAGTGTCCTCGGACAAGTTACACGAATCCTTCAAGTGTAAAATGTGGACATGAATAGCACCTACCTCCAAGGACTGTGGGGAGGGTGAGATGAGGAGCCTCTAAAGTGTTCTCTGCACAGTGTATGACACTGAAAAAGTACTTGGGAAATGGGAGCCTTGGTTTGACGTTACGATTATTCTTCATACTCCACCACAATCCAAATGAATGATGTATAACTGTGAATCACTGTGGCACAAATGGCTTATAATTTAGGAGGACTCAGACCTTCGGGTGGGTGGTGAGGGTGAAGGAGGCACTGGAACACACTCTGTCTTCTTCCCTGCAGCCTGCCTCTTTCCCCGCTCTGTCCCTCTCATGAGCACATGCTAACTCAGGCCCCTGCCACTCTTGGCCACGAGTCAGCTGCTCAGGAGACGGGGGAGGAAGTTCTATCCTTTCCTCGTGTCCCTCCGGATAGTTGTGACTACGTGGGGTTGCCCTTGAGAAGTGAACTTGGAGAAAGAAGGAAAGGATTCAAAGAGGAAAGCAGATGCCTTCACGGGCTGCTGGGGGATCTCTTCTGGGCTCTTGGGGTTAGGCTGCTTCTTAAAACTCATGTTTGTCAGAACAAAGGATCAAAGTCATCAGTGGACCATGAGAACCATTACAGTGTTGGGATGCTAATGCTGGCTGGGGGTACTAAGTTGCAGAATCCACACTTCAGTGCTGAACACAAGACCTATTACACAGTTATTAAGGTTGGCTTTCTGGGATGGCTATCACAATTTCTGTCCTGATTTACATTTTACAACGCAGCAAGACAGAAACATCTCCCAGCCTCTAAGCAACTAGATGGGCTAAAAACCCCACCTGGGAGAAACCAGGACCCTCCATTCCAGGTGCCCCTGTCCTGGAGCTGCCCAATGACCCCAGGGGCTGGCGGGACCCAACTTAAAAGTGCTAAGTCATGCTGACGATGACCACGGAACGGCCTCAAGGCCAGACCTACCTTGGGAACAAGGTACTGCTGATCGGTGCAGGCCAGGACGTAGGCCTCGGCCCGGCCCAGCTCACTCTGGGGGAAATGGGCATTCATCTCGTCTCCATCAAAGTCGGCATTATAGGCCTTGCAGTTGGCATAGTGGAGCCGCAGCACTTTCTCTTCAGGCAGGATGCGGGCACGGTGGGCCTGGATGGAGGGTCTGTGCAGGGTGGGCTGTCGGTTCAGTAGCAGAATGTCCCCATTCTTCACATGCCGGCACACCTGGGAACAGAGTGGACAGGTGGGTGATCAGTGCAAACGTCAGTATCACCACGGCTCTTTCCAAGTGCTCACCTCAACTTGACCAAGGTGTGGCTTCTGTCTCACGTTCTAGTCAACTAAATGCAAGGGGAATTTTTCATCTAGAGCAAAACCCTGGAAATCTCTGAGAAATACGTCCTAGGCCCTTCTGGTCCTGGCCCTTTACAACCCTGATCCTGGCTCTAGGCTCAGAAGTATAAGGAACAAGTAAGACCACAGGTCTTTGTCTTCTTCAGAAACGCATAGGCCTCCCGGGTTCCTGGATTCCTCTGAAAACTAATCCAAAGAAAGAAATGGATACAACTCCTGAAGACATAACCATAACGAAATGAAGACATAACCATAAAACCACTGGGTTTGAAAGGCATTGGCAGACTCTCGAATCCCCCCCACCAAATGATCACATGTGAGTACATTATTCTAAACAGAAATTCTACATTTCACAAAAATTTTGCCCAGCTTCATATAGCAGAGCCAGAAGAGGGTTCTTAGTTAGTTCAATGCCCTCAGAGAACACTTTATTGCACTTCAAAAATTAAGAGCTGTAAATTGTCATAGTCTTTTGGGAACAGAGTTTGAAAATAGCTATTACAACACTTAAAACACATTTCCTGTTGGCTCTTCAAGAAAAAAAAAAGCACCCACACAAGGTTAGATGAGTATGTATGTTTGTGTAGCAGCATTTAGAGGCAAAAACTAGAAATAACCTGACTGCCCCATAGAAGGGGCAATAGTATATCCACACTATGGAATATTATGCAGTGATGAACAAGGATAAGGTAAATGTATAGAAGGCCTGAAGTGATGGCAATAATGTATTACAGCAAAGAAAAAAAAACCCAGGTGGCATGTGACATGATGAAAAAAAAAATTTAAAAACCAACCCAGCTTCTGCATGTCCGTGTGTGTGTGTGTGTGTGTGTGTGTGTGTGTGTGTGTCTATGGGAAAGGGGTGGTTGGATCCTCACTAGGCTGTATATTTTTCTGAGACAGCGTCTCTCTCTGTTGCCAGGCTGGAGTATAGTGGTACAATCATGGCTCACTGCAGCTTCAACCTCCTAGCCTCAAACGATCTTCCCACCTTGGCCTCCCAAAGTGCTGGAATTACAGGCATGAGTCACCACACTCATCTACTTTCCTACATCTTAGCATTGTTCTTCCTATAATGAACATGTGATGCTTCTGTAAATTTTAAAAAAGATCTTCACTTATTTTTAAAGAAAGAAATATTGAACAAGTGCTATGCGCACTGTGAGAGGGAAAACAGAAAATACAGACAATTTTAAAGATAAGAATTTAAAAATCACAAGTAATTGTACCCCTCTAAGATGACCACTGCTCATACTTTTCCCCCCTTATAAATATCTGGCTGGTCATGTCCTTCTGACAGACATCTCTCTCACAAAGCTGACTCTCCCGTACCACCTATTAAGACCCTTACCATCCTTATCTTTAATTATATTAACTACTGGGCCTCCTAAACACTGAACGTCAAGTGACACCTTAAAAGACAAATGCATGAAGGTAACTGCCACCCCATGCATTCTGAAGGGCTCCTCTAGTACAAAGGAATTATGAAGACTTGGTGAAATCTCTGCCACCCCAAATCTCCTCTAAATCACAAAAGATAGCAGGTAGGAGAAAACAACAAATTATTGGAAGTCTAGTTTCTTCTTATGTTGCCCACATTTATGAAACTGCGTTAGAAAGTTCATTAAAGAGAGAGGCTAGAAGTAATTAAGAGATACTCCCCAAAACTCTCTCCCTGATTCCTGTTCAGTGAGGTTAAAAGTTCTCTCTCTCTAGCTCAGAGAAGCAGGGAGCAAAACCCTCAAGTGCTACAAAGCAATCCTAAAAGTACCTAGCATGGAGTCTGTCTTTTTGCTCCCAAAGGAATTCAAACCTTCCCCTCCCCATTGCCAAGTCCCATGTTTCCAAGGAGACCTAAACTCTGAGGGTTCCCATGAGCATCTGCCCAGGGCGCTGGCCGCTGTCTGACTGCGTCATATAAGCTGAGGTCTTCTTTCTTTAGCCTCTCAAGGGAGAAACTGCCTACACCTGTGGCCCAAGCCCAAAAAGCCAGGCTGGGCCTAGGATTTGAGTCTTGAAAATTTGAGACATCCTCCAGCGTAAGCAAACTCGCCACAGCTGGGAAGGTACACAGGCCAGTCTGGTAGGCACTGGCCAATCCAAACAGAAGCCCTGGAGCATAGGGTATTCCCCTTGCCAACCCAAACCCGAGGCCCTTCCTTTCTCTTGTCTCTAAATAAATACTGCAGTGAAAATTAGTGTGCCCCAGTGCCCCAGGGTCAGAATTTTCAGAGGCAGGCTTGGAGCCAAAGGCCTGCTTCTGGCAGGAGGCTGAGCAGGGGAATGAGCCTTGGCTCTCTGGGCCATTCCCTCTTTTATTTACAAGGCCCAGGGGATGGGGCAGAGCTTTCATACTTCATAAGGGAAATGGGTCCTTTTGGCCTTTCCTCTCCTCACCTAGCCTGTGGTTCCTCCTCGGACGAGACCTCAGTGTTTCCTTCCCAATCAACCTCACACAGCCCCTTCAGCCTTGCCCTGACCCATATGCAACACATTAACCAAAGTCAAAATTACAGGCCAGGAGCAGTGGCTCATGCCTGTAATCCCAGAACTTCGGGAGGCTGAGGAGGGCAGATCTCTTGAGCCTAGGAGTTGGAAACCAGCCTTGGCAACATGGTGAAACCCCATGTCTACAGAAAATACACAAACTAGCCACACTTGTGGTCCCAGCTACTCAGGAGGCTGAGTCAGAGGATCACCTGAGCCCAGGAGGTGGAGGCTGAAGTAAGCTGTGATTGTAGCACTGCACTTTAGCCTGGGAGACAGAGTGAGACCTTGTCTAAAAAATAAAAAAAAAAAAAAAGAAAAAAAATCACAGGTTTTGAGGATAGCAGACTACAGTCCTCAGGCTGGCCACCTGGTTCTATAAATAAAGTTTTATTGGAACACAGCCATGCCTATTTGTTTGTGTACTACCTGTGGCTGCTTTGGTATTAGGCGGCACAGCTGAGCAGCTACAGCAGAGCCTGCATGGCCCAGGACCACAGAAATATTTACTATCTGACCCCAGAGGAATGAGGGCTCGCTAAGGCCTGAGAGAGCAGCAAGAGTTCGCTGCCTTCAGTCCCCTCTTTAGCCCTGAGGCTGGCCCCAGCACCTGGCTCACAGTTGCTTCCTGATGACCCCAAACTCTCCCTGCCCACTTGCCCTGCACATTCCCCTCAAACTTGTTTCTTCTTGGGCATTATGTGCTTAAAGTCACTGTCCGTCACTGCTGTTCCCTATGGTGTCTACCACACTCCTCCGCAACAGCAATACATTTATATGCTCACTTCCTAGTGGTTCCCCCACCATGCTGTCAACTCCAGGGTGGCGAGGATCCGTCCGCAGGGACGGCAAAGTGCTAGCATGCAGGGGGTGTCAGTACTGCCTCATCCCTCACCCCTTCTCCTAGTCTCTCTCTCTCTCCTTTCCTACTGTGAGTCTGTTTCACATGTTTGACCTGAGTTAAATGTAAGTGAAGTGAAACACACTTTGCTTCTTTTTGCATTGCTCACACAGTGCCTAGCAAAACACCAGGCACTTAGGAAAGGCAGATCGATTCTATGAACCTAAATACAAACCTTACTTTGTGCACTAGAGAAGAACAAAAGAGGTGACTTGATCTCTATGTTTGCATGTGCCCTGTCACCAAAGGAGAATACAGTAATACAGGCGGTGTATTACTGCTGTCCCTCAGGACGGCGGTGAGAACGAGAGGAAGCAAGACGGCCTGTGATGAGCAGTGATGGGCACCACCGCAAGGCCAGGAGCATTTCCTTTTCCTCTCGGTTCCTCCAAACTTCCTTCAAGGCTGATGCAACTTTGCAGAGCTGAACTCAGTGTTAAAGAAGGGCAGGTCAGCCATGGGTATGGGTGGGCAGAGGGCAAGGAGAGGCCTGCCTGCTGTGCAGGTGGGTGAGGAAAATCCAGGAAGTCACATGTTGACTCCGGTAGTCACGTGTGGGTTACATCCAAGTTGAATCCATTTCCCTCCAACAACTGCTGCCACTGTTGCCTAGTTAGGGGTCATCTGCTACTCCCCTCCCAGCAGGAATGGCTATTATGTGACACAGCCACAGAGCTGTCACCTGCTGATTTCATGCACTCAGCAACATTGTTAATCGAT
The DNA here is from genome assembly GCF_009828535.3 of Hylobates moloch. Taxonomy (NCBI): domain Eukaryota; kingdom Metazoa; phylum Chordata; class Mammalia; order Primates; family Hylobatidae; genus Hylobates; species Hylobates moloch. The sequence goes on from NW_026652908.1 coordinate 19,074, forward strand.
CATGTGCTCCTTCCAGTGGAACTCGATAGAGCCTCAGGATTCCCTACCACAGCACTATGGGCTGGCATTAGCAATTGCCCAAAATGGAAACATTAGTTATAACCTGTCATTTGTTGGTTATCACTGGCACAGAGCACTCCCTTCCTAAGAGTGGCTCTCAAACATCAGCATGCAGAAGAACCCTCTGGAAAGCATGGTAGAGAAAGATTCCGAACTCTATTCTCAGAGATTCAAATTCAGTAGAGGTCGGGGGATGAGCATTGCTCACAAGCTCCAGAGATGCTGCTGATGCTGGTCTGGGGACTGCCCTTTGAGTAGTCCTGTTTAAGGGCAGCCATTCTTCTGGCCGGGGACTACGGGTGAATCTAAAAAGCCACCCACGTGTCGGGGAGCTTCCTCTTAGGGATAGGCTCCTGTGTCAGTGCTCACTGGAGCCATGCCTGATGGCCACCAATCACCAGGATCCAAACAGGAGCTGGATGGGTCCCTGACCAAAGCTGCCCTTACTCACAATTTTTGTCCCCTGGGGCTTAGGTGCCCCCGTGGCTGGGGTCAGGAGCTGCTTGGCCACGGCCTCTCGCTGGGTCATGTCCACAGCGCTCAGGGCTGTGCGGCTGCCATCCTCATTGATGACCATGGAGGCTCCTGGGTGCACATTGGGGCCGTTGATGACTGCTTGCCTAAGTTCCTGAACATTCCACGGGGTAACTGGCTGCGGGTAGGTCAGTTTTGTGGCAAACACCTGGAAATGAGGAATGGAGGTAGAAATTCAGGGCAGAGAGAAAAAAAGGTCTCATGGACCCCAAATCTGTCTCAATAGGCTGTCTTTTCCACCCAAGATGTGGAGGAGCTGTCTGACTTGGCCAAGAAGGTCTTCCAGTGAGCAAAGTAACATCCTGCCTGTCTTCTGCTACTCCCTTAATGCTATAGAGACTAGGCCTCCTTTTCTATCCATTAGTCTGAGGAGAATAATTTAAGCGCAGCAGTTAATATAATTTTTTTTTTTTTTTTTTTTTTTGAGATGCAGTTTCGCTCTTGTTGCCCAGGCTGGAGTGCAATGGCGCAATCTCGGCTCACCACAATGTCCGCCTCCTGGGTTCAAGCAATTCTCCTGCCTCAGCCTCCCGCGTAGCTGGGATTACAGGCACGCACTACCACACCTGGCTAATTCTGTATTTTTAGTAGAGACGGGGTTTCTCCATGCTGGTCAGGCTGGTAGAGAACTCCCAACCTCAGCTGATCTGCCCGCCTCGGCTGCCCAAAGTGCTGGGATTACGGGCGTGAGCCACCGCGCCTGGCCAGTATTTTTAACCCACTCTAAAACTTCATTTTCTTATCTGCCAATAAAT
>NW_026652909.1:0-20419 GCF_009828535.3 Hylobates moloch
TCAAAGCCTGGGAAATAAATAGCATTCTTGTATTTTGATTTTGTAAGATGTAAATGGTAGATCTAGGACAGATCAGAAGTGATCCAAATTATCTGTTGCTTCAATTGTGTTCTGTCCTTTTCCAGGGGTGCTTTGTTGACATAAAAATTACCACTGCTCTGGGGTAAAATTATTTAGATCTTTAATAATAGCATTTTTATGTGAACATTGGGACTTTAAGTCTTTTTCACACCTTATGTTAGGCATTTGAAGCTCTGGCTTGACTAGTCCAACCTCACAGGAACTCAAATTGCAGTTCTTTTACAATAATCTCCAGTGAATTTAACCAAAGGTTAATCTGCAGACCTCTCCAGTTGTAGCAATTTAATCTAACCTCTTGAAGACTGAAACGGGAAAAAATATGAAGTTGAATCACGTGTTTTTCTCTGGTGGCCACTTGGGGTCACTGCTAGTAAGCAGAATGGCACAATTCATACTTCATAATACCTCTCAAATAAATGATGTCTTAATGAATTAATTAGATGGTATATTTTAACATATGCAGCTTTTTAGTTAGGATAGAAAGGAAATATCAGTTGATGAGACTAACTTTTCAACAAAAGTCTCATCAACTGTTTTTTAAATGAAAAACAAATGGGCATAAATAGACCATCTTCTTGGAGTGAGTTTTAGGATTCTTGCATGTGAATTTTATTATATCTTAAGGATACATCGTTCTCTCCGACCAAGTTATGAAACTACATTGAAATTGACTTACAAAATAGTTTTATTGCATATTTTATTTTACATATCAAGTAATAATTGTGACTACTATATATACTTTGTTTCACTACTGAAAGTACTCTGTATGATGAATTTAGAACATTGGTTCCCCAATTTGAATGCCGGGCTATGACATAGTTCTTACCGATATTGAATGAAATAAAACAATAAAGATGTTGTAATGAGTTTTTAAAATAATATTAAATTGATTCAATTTAAAAGACTACTCTTAATGCTGACTGTGTTTTCGTTATACTTTCTGAGGTGTTAAAATATGTTTTCTTTTTATGAAGTGATTATTTTGATGATGGTAGGGTGGTTTCATTGTTTGTTTGCTTTCATGTCCATATGTGGAAAAATAAAAATTGTCCAATCATTATCTGTCACTCATGTTGTTTTGAAATGTTGTCTGTTGAATACTCAGATTTGGAAACTACTGTTTTAGGAGCAGGATTCAGCTTTAGAGCCATCTAGTAAGATTCGTGTGGTATCTATAAGGAGAGTTTAGCCTTCATCTTGTGTGTAGCCCCTGAGGTAGGAAGAGAACAGTGGGAACACAATAACTTTTAGATACACATTAATTTTACAAATCACAACTTATTCATTGCTTGCCGTGTTTTGCTTATGGTTTTACATTTCAAGTGGAAGGTTTTCAAAACTGTTTTATGTTTTTCAGAAACTAATTTCTTCCTCCCATGCCTGACTTCTCTGAGATGTTCAGTGTTACTGAAGAGCAAAGAGTTCAGAAAACTTCTGATAGTAAAATGATTGAATGAGTCTGTGTAAGATCCATTTGATGAATCTAAACTTGGGAGCCTTACTTGGCAGAGTGAATCTCTAAATAAAGTAAAAATTCTCTTTGTGTGGGTTCCCTATTGATAATGGTTATGCTTTTTTCTTTTTTCCCAGAGAGCAGACCTGATGTCTTTTCTGTCACAGATCTGACAGAGACAGTTAATGAAGTTTCCAAGCTGAGCATTTCCCATGAAATTGTAGTAAACCAAGATTTCTATGTGGAAGAGACCATTTTACCTCCAAACAGGTGCAGATTCTTCCGTTTTTTTTCCATTTTACTCTTCGGGGCGTAGGTACATAGCACAAATGACTTTTGGTCAGGTTTGAAGCATCTTATTAATAAATTTAATGGTTGAGTGTGTCTTATATAGTACCAACAAATCAGTGTAATTATTACTTTAAAAGGGTCAAAGCAGCAAATTATATTTAAACAGGTAATAAGCCAATGCAGTTACAGGTTGAACATCCCAAATCTGAAATCCACGATGCTCCAAAATCCAAAACATTTTGAGCGCCAACATGATGCTCAAAGGAAATGCTCATTGCGGTATACAAGTATGCTGCAAATATTCCAAAATCCAAAAAATCCGTAATCTGGCTAGGCGCAGTGTCTCACGACTGTTAAGTTCCAACATTTTGGGAGGCCGAGGCAGGTGGATTGCCTGAGTCCAGGAAGTGAAGGCCAGCCTGGGCAACATGGTGAAACCTTGTCTATGCAAAAAATACAAAAATTAGCCAGGCATGGTGGTGCATGCCTGTTGTCCCAGCTACTCAGGAGGCTGAGGTGGGAGGATCCCTTGAGCCTGGGAAGCAGAGGTTGCAGTGAACTGAGATCGCGATCACGCCACTGCACTCCAGTCTGGGCAACAGAGACCCTGTCTCTAATAATAGTAATAATAATAATAATAACTAATAATAATCCGTAATCCAAAATACTCCCATCCCAAGCATCTTGGAAAAGGGGTATTCATTCTGTATTGTCAAAATGTTCATTTCAGGATCTTAGTTAGTAATGAAACATAGAGTGATTTTCAGATCTTTTCAGACAGACTTGGAAGAAGTAACTCCTAGCCGTTCATCTTTTAATTGTCTACAGATTAAACAGGCACAGATGAGCAGATTTTCTAATAGTGGTTTTGTTCACTCTTCATGAGTAGGAAATTTCAGGGGACATTTCTGCTTCATAATCAGTGTAACAAAGATTCTGCGAATCAAGATTAGAACACCATCGATAAATAGTGTGCTTTTACAATTAGGCTTTATATTGGTTTCTCTTAATTATATTAATATAACAATATATGATTAAGAATCATCCAGCATTTATGGATTGAATGCTTCTAGTGTTTATTAAGAGTTAAATGGGTTGATTTCTTTGTCAGAATCTATATTTTATGGTATTTCTAATTTCCCACCTTAAATGCTTCTGTTATTTTGCCACTTTTGGGATTCTGTTACTTAAAGCACCTTGCTTTGTCAGTGGTTCTCTTGATCTTCATAATTCTTAGATTTTCCTTTGTCTGTTGCAAAGGATGGCTTACCTGAAGGAAGTTTTTCACCAAAACCCAGGTCTCGTAGCATCTCCCTCATTGCCTTTATAGTCCCTGCGGCCCGAGTTAGATTTATTTTTCTCCTGGTAGGGGTGCAGAAAAAAGTGAAACTAAGAGAATGAAGGTCTGTTAAAGCGGCTAGGGATCTCAGGGGGTGGATAGATGAAGCAGGAGGAATAATATTATTTAGGGCTTGGATTTCACTGTGTTTTTTAAATTAACAGGCTTTTTCAAATGTAGTAATACAAAATGTATACTGGATAAGAGGTTGAAATGAGTTTGGGGTTATCCATTATCTACAGATAATTGACAATTAGTTTTCCCTTTGGACTTATAAAATTATACTAAGCACAGTTACCGGTTTTTAGGGGAAATCTCATAATCAGACATTTATTCAACAAACATTTATTGAGTACTTATTAGGTGGAAGGCAGAATGTTGAAAGCTGAAGACATATAGCTGAGTGAGTCACTGTCTTTGCCATCTAAAAGCTTCTGTAGGGAAGATAGTCAAATAGCTACTGTGCAGAGTGATAAGTTATCTCATATCTAGTGTGTGGAGTTCTATGCAGTGCTCAGCTACCTGGGGAAGGTCAGTGAAGACTTTCCTAATAAGGTAACCCTTGAATTTAAGTCTTTTCAGGTGCTTTAGGGCAGAAGGGACTCTCTTGGAAGAGGAAATGTCATTTCAGAGCCATAGAGGGATGGAAGACAATTATATATTAATTATAAGTGGACTGTTATTGTTAGGGCACAGGATGTAGGAGGAGAAAGAAGGTCAAGGGAGGAGAAAGAAGGTTAAGGTAGGAGAAGTGGCAGAATAGGATCATGAAGGGACTTAAAGGCCACGTACACTGCTAGAGATAGGTAGCTTCTGAAAAACTTTAAATGAGTATGCTATTATGATCAGATTTGTATCTTAGAAAACTCACTGATTTTATCAAAAATATGTACCATTGTTGGGGTAAGGTTTTGTGGGTATAAGGTGGCCATTGAATAGACTATAGCAATAGTTCGGGAAAGAGATGACAGTGGGTGGAGACTGATTCCAGAGATATTTAGGAAGCAAAATCTCTGGAATCGGGTGACTGAGTGGATAAAAGACATGAGGGGACAGGAATTAAGAAGGACTACAGTACACACCAGATAGATAATAGTTGAACTTTCACAGGTTAGATTGTTGTGTTGGAGGAGAAACTTTGAATTTTTGTTTCATATATTTTTTAATCACTTGTATTTTTGTAAACAGAAAGCATACGTTACTATTACGTACATACATGCATATATATACACATGTATGTATACACACATATGTGTGTGTATACATACATGTGTATATATATGTATGTGTGTGTGTGTATATATATCTATTTTTTTATTTTTATTTATTTATTTTTTTTGAGACCGAGTCTCGCTCTGTCACCAGGCTGGAGTGCAGTGGCATTATTTTGGCTCACTGCAAACTCTGCTTCCCAGGTTTAAGCAATTCTCCTGCCTCAACCTCCCGAGTAGCTGGGACTATAGGCACCCGCCAACACGCCCAGCTAATTTTTGTGTTTTCAGTAGAGATGGGGTTTCACCATGTTGGCCAGGATGGTCTCAAACTCCTGACCTCGTGATCCACCCGCATCGACCTCCCAAAATGCTGGGATTACAGGCGTGAGCCACTGCGCCCGGCCTACTATTATATTTTTTAAAGAGAAAAAGTCTCAGATTTCTGGTTACAGAACTAAGTATGCATGAGGAACAAATTTAAAGAAGGAAGATAAGGAGTTCAGTTTTGGGCTTGCTGAATTTAAAGTGTCTCAAAAGACCTTCAAGTATTATCAAGAGGTAAAATCCTTTCCTAGATTTCAGGCCTGAAGGAAAAATAGCATCTGGTTCAAAGTTTTAAGTCTATGGCGTGGAAACTAAGTCACACATCCAGGCTAGGTGCAGAACTAGGGTTAGAAGTCAGAGTCTCAACTCCTAGTTTGCGGTTCTTCCTGCTGCAGGAAGAGAGCGTCTCTGGAACCTTGAGAGAATTTAGCCAATGCTTTTCCATCTGAGACTAACTTCAGTTTATTCAGCCCTTCTCAAGTCTAAACATAGGTCCTCCTAGCCTGTCAATTTAATGGTCTTTCATAATTTTAAATGCTGCTTGGGAAATTATGATCCTGTATCAATTCTCTAGGTAAAGAGCAATCTGCTCATTTAACCCTTCTTATAGTGTAGAAGGCAGGTTTGCAGAGGCAATGTACAATGCTTTTTGGAACCATCTGAAAGAACAGCTATTGAGTACTCCTTCTGACTTCACTTGTGCTCTTGAACTTCTAAAAGATGTTAAGGAGGTGAGTAACCAACTCCCATTCGTGGATGGGAAGTTCCTGGGTGTCTCAGAACCTTGGATCGTCAATGGCTATTAACATATCAAGTAGCATACTTTTTTTTTTAACGTGACCTACTACTTAAATAGATAGGATGGGGCAGCTTCCATTTTATTTGTATAAGATGAAACTTGACCATTGGGTGATGACTATAACAATATATAACTCAATTAAACAAATTCTTACTGAAACCCCACTATGGTCTACGTGTTTCAGAATCCCAGAGATGAATAGGCGAGCCCTTGCCCACAAGGGACTTACATGTTTGAGTCAAAAGGCTATTTCAAGGAAACCTTAAAGATTCCAAATTTGCTATTTTATCCTCACATTTTGGAGTAAAACAATCTAAAAATGTCCTTATCTTTTATTAAGAATGCATCATCTCCTTGTGGGTGGTGTGTATTTCATATTTCTTATCTCCCACACATTTAAAACCACATTCTTATTTTTATTCATATTTTTACCTCATTCTACCTAAAAAGTAATAATGACCACTACTATAACTGATCCCAGTGAAACCTTGAATGGTAATTGTCCTCGAAACAGAAAGAAATAATGCTCTCTAAGAAACGTAGAGACTCAGTTCTCTGCCCCCCAGAAGACATAATCTGGGATGCCTTTGGCCTAAGAGCGTAGTTCATTGGAGAAAGTTTGAGGTTCTAAACAGAACTTGGCTCCTTTGATTTCCTTTGTTGGGCAGACCTTGCTATCACTGCTATTACCATGGCGGAACCGCCTAAGAAATGAGATAGAAGAAGCTCTGGACACAGATCTCCTCAAGCAGGAAGCAGAACATGGGGCCCTGGATGTCCCTCATCTTTCTAACTACATTCTCAATTTGATGGCTCTGCTATGTGCACCAGTTCGAGATGAAGCGATACAGAAACTAGAGACCATAACAGATCCAGTGCAGTTACTGAGGTGAGAGTCTAGATGTGCTGTCCCCCAAATCTGCCTTAGACACTGTGCTGGAGAACTCTGAGCCAGCTACTGTGATATAGCCCCTGTCTTATCTAGCTCTTGTGTACTGACAACCTGACTAACACACCTTTTCTCCTTTCCGGATTATTGGCTTTTATTTTCCAAGGACAGTCTCTCAGGGTTCCTTTGATGATCTTTAGATCAGTTGGGTCACCTTTATGTCATGATACTGTTAAGACATTAAGGTATAGTAATTCTTTCTCCTATAGAGTGCAAATTGCCTTTTCCCAGATGTTGTCCTGTTTGTCCCAACTCAAACCTTGTGAGGGGACAGGAAAGAGGATTATCCGTGTTTCACAGCTAGAAGAACCAGGACCCGGAAAAGTAAAATGATCTGCTCAGCGAGTTAGAAATTCAGTCACCCACATCCCAGCTACCCACATATAATTGTTAACACCTTGATGATTTTCCTTTCACTGACTACCCTTTTTTCAAGGTGACAGAATGACTACAGGCAAAAGAGCTCTAATCTGGTTGTTAAAGTGTCAGGAGGTATAACTGTCCTTAGTTTTGCCATCAACTCACTCTATGGCCTTGGGTCACTGGCCACAGTACCATTATTCATAAGTTGAAGCAGGACTGTTTGTTTTTAAGGCTTCTTCTAACTCTCAAATACTCTGCTTTTAAGGCTCCTTGCTTGGATTCCACCCTTCCAGACTAGATTTCCTTTAATAGTGTAAATGTTCTGTTTCTCCCTATGGCAGGGGCATCTTCCGTGTTCTGGGCCTAATGAAAATGGACATGGTGAACTCTACCATCCAGAGCTTTCGACCCTACCTGCAGGAGCATTCCATCCAGTATGAAGAAACTAAATTCCAGGAACTCCTTGATAAACAGCCCAGTATATTTAAAATTTAAGGGCAGGAGAGGGGAGATTTGACCTCGGGTCTGTCTTCTTATAGCAATAGAGGCTACTTTCTATTTTTTGAATAGAAAGTTCCTTCCTTGGGCAAGGGGTAGGGAGAAGCAGTGTTCCTCTAAGATAGAAAGATCTACAAAATCACTTCTTTGTAGACCAAGAGTATGTCTCAGAGCCGTCGTCTTTAAGCCTTGGAATTTTAAGATGCATATTCCCTTCTCGTCATAGTTCTCCTGGATTATACCACAAAATTGCTAACCAAAGCAGCCACAGACATCACTACACTATGTCCGAGTTCTCCTGACTCACCTAGCTCCTCCCGCAGCATGGCGTGTTCACTTCCAAACGGGGCAGGTAACAACTCAGAGCCCCCCAGTCCAACAATGGTGCTATACCAAGGCTACTTGAACCTCCTCCTCTGGGATCCTGAAAACGAAGAATTCCCGAAGGTAGGGATGTGTGTTTGGGCATTGCCTTGTTCTATGGTATTCAGTGCCTCCATTCAAACCCTCCTCTTCTGATGGGCTGTCCTTCGCTCCCTCACCAGACTCTGCTGATGGATGGAATCCGGCTCCAGGAACTGGCGTTCCAGTTGCACCAGTTAACTGTCCTGGCCTCAGTCTTGCTAGTGGCCAGAAGCTTCTCTGGTGAAGTTTTATTCAGCTCACCTGAATTTGTGGATAGACTGAAATGCATCACCAAGGCCCTAACTGAGGAATTTATCTCCAGGTAAGATTCATAGATCTCTGTTAGAGAGGGAAATGTGTGGTATTTGGGACATAGGTAATATCAATACTATTATTGCTTATTCTTCATCACAAACCACACAAAGGCCCTTGGAAATGATCTGCAAAGATTTTGGTATCTTTGATAAGTTGTACTGAGGTTTGGGATACAGAAAATAAAACTTATTTTCCAAAGAGGAGAGTGTGGAAGCCAGTTTGCTACAAATATTCCTTATGTGTTTGCTAAAAATGAGTCATTATATACTTGATTGAATGACAGTGGATCTGTGCTATGTATATCCAGAAGTTGATCAGTTGGTCAGTGATACTGACCATTCACTGCATGTGGGGGCAGGGATATTATACCAAAGTACAAGGAAGAGTAGGAAGTCCAAGCCTCTTAATATATTTGCAATTTAATGGGTGGGGTAGGAGAAAAGCCATGAAAAATATCCAATAGAGTCTTAAAACAATATTTAAATACAGTTGATGGGACTGGAGAATGCTGAGTAGATCCAAGGATGGAACTGAACCCTTGCCCAATTTACTTTGTTTTCATTGAAGTGGCATATGGTGCTGTATGTTTGGATCAGGTGGTACCTTGCGGGTAACAATGAGTGTATTTCATCCGCCCAGTGGCTAATGCTGTCTTCTGGTGGCAGAGAGATGGAATTCTTCCTGGAATAGGCGTGGCTTGTGGTATGAGGCTCTCCGGGCTTTGCCTCTCTGCCAGGCCCACTCTGCATTCTATCCCTTATTATCTAGGCCTGAAGAGACTATGCTGAGTGTGAGTGAACAGGTGTCTCAGGAAGTCCATCAAGGCCTTAAGGACATGGGCCTCACTACTCTGAGCAGTGAAAACATGGCGTCTCTGGTTTCCCTCAGGGCGTGCCTATATCACCTCCCTCCTCAACCCCTAGAAAGTGCGCCCTCTCACCGTTACATCACCAGCTTTCCTTCATGCAGTTTAGGGTGCTAAGAACACCCAGACACCACTTCTCCTCGCTTTATTTTATTTTGGTGTGGGTGAGGAACAGTGATCTAGGTTTGAGGTTCCTGCTCTTGGATATGGCCATTGAAGGGGTGAAGGGTTTACATCCAATTACTGGCTTTCTTTAGGATGGGGGTAACAGGAGGGTGGGATCTCAAGGAGTGCTGCATGGAGGGGAATTCTGAGATCATTAAGGGAATGATGCCATTAAAGCCTCATGAGCAGACAACTAGGACGAATGGAATCCATATTTGCAAAGATCAGCAGCAATTATGCACTAGGGCTGAGGGCAGGTGCTATAAGCAGGGCCTCCAAGGGTAAGGATATCAGTTCAGAGGCAAGTTCTGGGACAAACTCTTAGGAGTGCAGAGTAATAACAGGAGCCAGAGGTATTCTGAGGGAAGGCACACAAGTTAGTTGGAGATGAGGGATGGAAAAGGGCCTGAAGGCTACTCTCCTCAGGAGTTTCTACAGCTGCTTCTGGGCTCATTCCCCACAGAGGCTCCTTGTGAGAAGCACCCCTTGTTGGAGGTGTTTAGGAACTTGATGCCTTTGTACATGATGGGCAGGAAGAGAAGCAACATATGGGGAATAATGCCTCCTCTCAGAGCTAAGCCCTCATGAATTCCATAATCCAGGCCTCCCTGCCACCGTGTCCCTAAGCAGAGTGCTCCAGGGCCCGGGGAAATGAGCAGAGCAGCTGTAGCTGGACCATCCTGGCTGTGGCTGCCCTTTGCTGCTGCCCTCCATCCTAATCAGCCCTTGCTTACACCTCACAGTTCTCACCATACCACAGATAATCTACCCGCAGCTTGGTACAGGCATCAGCAGTGGGCGCTGTCCCTCACAGATTTTTTTGACCAGCGTGGAGCCCAGATACTGTGGAAACAAGGAGTGACGAGGCTTAAGAAACTCTGCATCACCACCCCTGGGTGGCTAGCCAATTCAGGACCATGCCTCTGGCAGTGTTCTCTATCCAAAAGATCACCAGGAGCACACCTGGAGCCAAACAAACGCGGGCTTTTGACTCCTTGCAGTGAGGGAGAATGTGAACCAGGGAGACCCACGGGGGATCTCCCAATAAGAGGGTGTTAGGGATGACTTAGGATCTGGGCTTGTGTTTATTGACTTTTGTGGCGGATTTAAGGAAGTCAGGGCTTGCTCTGGATTGGATTGCTCTTGGGAAGTGGGGATAAATCTAGAAAAACGAGTAGAAATGACAGGGTGCAACTTGAGAGACTGGCCATGGCCCGCCGCACTCGCTCTTGCTCATCCCCTCTTCTGGAGGCTTTAGCTGCCACGTTGTGAGGACATTCAAGCAGCTTTTGGTGCGGCCTACGTGGCAAGGAACATAGGTCACATATTTCGAAGTCAGAGCAAGTCTGAACAGTGTTTGTTAGTTGTTTGTTTCAATTCCTTAAATATTCAGACAGATCTTTGCCTGAAAGGTTTGATTATAACTCTATCAGCTAAAGAGGTCTATAGAGCAACAATCGTCTTCATTTTTTCACAATTAAATGGCACCTGCATCTTCAGACAGAAGAGCCAGTGGCTCACTTTCCAGAATTCAAGGTAGAGCATTTGGAAATGTTAGCAGCTTTAACAAACCTCATCATCTACAGTGCCAGGCCCTAGTCTAAAGTGCCAGCACTAGTCTAATTTCCCAGCCCACTCTTCTCTCCTGAGCCCGAAAGTCTTATGTACAGCTCTGTGTGGCACAAGGTGAGTGGTAGTACCCACCACCCCATGCAGGCTGTGATCTGTGAAATGTATGACAACTAGGGCCCTCCAACACATATCTGGACCACTATGAATACACCTCCACTTTCACCGAGCATGAACTCCCTTGTCTCTCATGTCTGCCTCTCCATCTGTGACTTTGTGTGTCTGCAGGGGAGGCACAAACTAAGTATCTTCGTACAGTGACAGGAGTTTTAGTTTCAGTGAGTGCAGAGCAGGGTCAGTTTGCACGCAAGGAGATAAAGCTGCGGCCATTACTGACTACAAACTCCACTGGGGCCCTAAGTATAGAGTAAAGTGCAAATTCAGAAAAGTCACCAGGGAAGAGGTTTGTGAGGCTGGAGGCTCTGGTGTAAGGGAATACACAAGTATGGAGCCGTGTCTGCATGTCTGAGGATCAGCCTCTGTATGGGGCCTTCCACACAGAATTTCTCGTCAGCACACTGGGAAAAATTTTAACCCCTAACCCTTAGCAGCAGGGTCAATGGGGGGCAGGGATATTGACCAAAAGGAGAAATTCAAAAGGGGCGCCATATTATGCTGGGCCCTCATCAGCTCCGTGGGGCTGTCTCTACACCAAGGGCATAAACATTTTAAATCTCACGCAAATAGTATGAACATCTTAAATTTTAATGGATTCTGCCAAGTGAAACTTAAAATTTTGACATGAAAACCCACAGTACATGAGAAGAGCCTGTTTACTGACATCCTTCCCATCGGGAAAAAAAAAAAAAATAGGCTATTTGATGTCCCAGCCTTTGCACTTCTGAAAATTTATCTTCTCATTTAGTACATTTTCTCAAGTTTTGCGTTACAACTTCTGTAGTTCCTGTAACTGGGAACATTTTCATGGCATTTTATTTGGCATATTTGTTGCTCTTCATGATAATTCCAGGTTGATATCATTTTCTTATTCCTCTATAAAGTTATTTCTGTATCAACGATGTTAATGTCTCATCTGAGATATATTTGCCAGGTTGTCTTCCCAATTATTTCAGATGTCTTTTATTTTTTTGCAAGTAATTTATTTTTTAAATTATAATAGATTTTTTGATTGAAGAAGTAATATGGTTTAGTGTTTAAAAAGTTAATGAAGAATATCTGGAGGTCTTAGAACTTCAGCCTCTGGAATGATCAGTGTTAAAGAGCAGCCCCAGCAGGCAAGTTATTAATCAGCTCTAACTTTTCCCCTCCTTGTAGGTAGGACAGTGGTAATACCTATTGTGAAAGGTTTCACGAGGACTGAAGGAGATCACATAACAAGTTTTATCCGCAAAGAAGCAGATAGGTGACTTTGTATATGTCCGTTGGCTCTTCCGCAAGCCCAAACTTGGGCTTGTCCCTGCACACTGCAGCTTCTCGGGAACCAGCCATATGGTGATTATTGCTGAGTAGGGTATTGATCATGACTTTTCTTTTCTTATGTGTCATTCATTTATTTCCAGAATACAGAAAATATTTCACTATCTCAATAAAAATCACGTTTCTGCCGTCTTTGGTGTTACCCCCAACCCGGTAATAGCCACTAGCCCCCTCAGCCGAGTGTGTAAGGGAGGGGAGGGATAAACTAAGTGTCTTAGTGCAGTGATAGGATATTTAGTTTCAGCGAGTGCAGAGGAGGGTCACTATGATAGTCATGCGTGTCACAACAAAGAAGAGAATTGCTGAGTAGGGAGATTTCATCATGATTGCATTTTACGTTCTTTCAACATTTGTGAGAAAAACCATTTAGTAAGTATTGTTTTATTTTTCCAAATATTTTTCACTGAAGAAAATTTAGAAATTGGAGGTCACTAACCCCTGATGTCAAGAAAGCTATATGGGGTGTTGTGTATGCATACACACACACACACACACACATATATGCACGGTGGGACATAAATACTCTGTATGTGTGTCATCTTTTCATATCCAGAAATATATTTACACAACATTTTTGTGATGAAATTCGTAACCCAGAATCTATCACAAAATTACAAAAATTGTATGTCAGTTACTCTGGATGATTTCAAAATTAATACATTTGTTCTAAAAATAAATGAAATGGAAAAATATGTCCTTATTAGATAAATTTTCTTGTATCTTCCCTTCACCCTGTTAAATTAAATAAGCAGGTGTTCATTGGCCTGAGTCTGTTTTCCTACTTTGAGTTCCTAGGTAACAAACTGAAACCTAACTTAGTTTGTGAACAAATTGAAAACCGAACTAGGAGTATAACGAACAACAGAATCTTAGCCAAACACAGGAGGCTGAGCTCCAGCCCATCACAGGCTGCCAACTGATTAGACCATGTCCAAATAAATCAGAAGCCTAGCTGTAACCAATCAAGTTATTTGTGTACTTTGCTTCCATGTTCTGTCTGTAAATAATGCTCAAGTTCGGGAGCAGAACTCACTGAACCACTTCTGGTACTGACTGATCTCTGATGTATAAATTGTTCTTTGCTCAAACTTTGTTAAACGTATTTTGCCTGAAGCTTTTCTTTTAACAATCGTTTTGCACAGCAAGATGTCTGGTCTTGGTAATTTAGGTTTTGTTTCTGTTTTTGTTTTTGTTTTTGAGACGGAGTCTCGCTCTGTCGCCCAGGCTGGAGTGCAGTGGCGCAATCTGGGCTCACTGCAAGCTCCGCCTCCCGGGTTCACGCCATTCTCCTGCCTCATTTTATTTTCTAAATATATTTCCATGTGTATAATATTGTAAAGCTAGTTTTATAGGAGCATATATACTCTTCAAAGTCTGGTTCACTATATATGCACATACTAATCTTTAATTTGCCTTTATATTTATATATCACATTGCTTTTTTTACTTTTATCTTTACCTTTGGTCATGATGTATACTTCTTCTCTGAGTTATTTCACTCTGGAGTTTTAACAATACTGTTTTAAGTAATCACATGTATTTATATACCAAGCATTTGCTTACAAAATATGCTCCGAATATTTTTCTCAATAATTCACATTTTTATATGTGACTTTCTGTGGGGGGAGGGGTGCGGCGTAGATGGATGTCTTTTTAAACTTTGCCTTAATTTATCTAAATAAATTTGTAATATAACTAAAAGCTTCTCCAGGGTCACAGGTCTAGTTTTAAGTACCCCTGGTGTCTACGTCATGCCCACAAGGTACACAAACATCCCCCTCACTCGATGGCGAAGATGATGGTGGAGATGAAATCCCGCCCCTTAGTTCTAGAGGCTTGGATGTAGAGACACATGGAATGGTGGTGTGTGGAGTTCAGGCAGAAGCACAGGAAAATGACCTCCAGGGAGGGAAGGAAATTAACATTTACAGAATTACTTTAAGCCAGAGGCAGTATACATGGTATCACTTTTAAGCCAAACACGCATTCAATTATCCCCATTATTCACAAATGTAGAATTAGGTCTAAAGCTTTTTTCCATTGTGTTCTGAAGCCTTCAAGCCTTTGAAGGCTGGAATCTCCAGTGGGTATCTGATACAACACAATAGCTCAGTTTTATGTTTTCCACCATGAGTCGCATAATTTTTATATTTAAAAAATCAATGAATAAATTAAAACATTTTTTGCACCGCCAGAAGAAAAAAAACTAAAAGTGTGAAAAGCTGTGAGTAAATATTTGTGAACAGTATTACAGACTTTGATCCTAATATGCTTGACCACAAAGGACTTTTGCTCATCAGTAGAGAATGGGGAAAAAGATGTCAACAGATACTTTGCCTAAAAAGCAAAATGATTTTCCATTAAACCTCTGGACACAGGCTTAACTGTCCCTGAACCAAACCGAGGGTCGGGCTGCTTATTCTTGAGGCCCAATAACGAGATGCCGACGAACTGGGAGAGAAGGGAATTTTTATTTCTGTAACCGGTTACAGGGAGAAGGCCTGGAAATTATCACCAGACCAATTCAGAATTACAAAGTTTTCCAGAGCTTATATACCTTACAAGCTATATGTCTACGAGTAAGTGTGCGTTCATCGAAAGACGTAAGTGATTAGCGTCTCTTAATCTATAACTAAGATGTGAGTCCTGAAGACCTTCCTCTGGAGCCTCAGTACATTTACTGAATCTAAATGGGTCCCTGTGCTGGGGTGATTACCCTTATCTTGTCTCTTGATAAGCCATGGAGGTTTGGGGAGTTCCCTGAGTCCCCAATAAAGCTTCTTTGTGGAGACCTGGGGAGTTTCTTCAGACCCCCAGTGAAACTCGTTTAATCCGGAACGGTTCCTGTTAAGAATTCCTTCATTACCTTGTCATGATTTAAGGCCCAGGAAAGGGCTAGGCAAAACTCTTGGTGGGCTTTTGTTACATTCCAGCTTTTGGATAAGGGCACTGGCTCTTTCAGTTTTTAATGTTTATTTATTTTTTTTTATTTTTTATTATTATACTTTAAGTTTTAGGGTACATGTGCACAACCTGCAAGTTTGTTACATATGTATATATGTGCCATGATGGTGTGCTGCACCCATTAACTCGTCATTTAGCATTAGATATATCTCTTAATGCTATCCCTCCCCCCTCCCCCCACCCCACAACAGGCCCCGGTGTGTGATGTTCCCCTTCCTGTGTCCATGTGTTCTCATTGTTCAATTCCCACCTATGAGTGAGAACATGCGGTGTTTGGTTTTTTGTCCTTGCGATAGTTTGCTGAGAATGATGGTTTCCAGCTTCATCCATGTCCCTACAAAGGACATGAACTCATCATTTTTTATGGCTGCATAGTATTCCATGGTGTGTATGTGCCACATTTTCTTAATCCAGTCTATTGTTGTTGGACATTTGGGTTGGTTCCAAGTCTTTGCTATTGTGAATAGTGCCGCAATAAACATACGTGTGCATGTGTCTTTATAGCAGCATGATTTATAATCTTTTGGGTATATACCCAGTAATGGGATGGCTGGCGCAAACGGTATTTCTAGTTCGAGATCCCTGAGGAATCGCCACACTGACTTCCACAATGGTTGAACTAGTTTACAGTCCCACCAACAGTGTAAAAGTGTTCCTATTTCTCCACATCCTCTCCAGCACCTGTTGTTTCCTGACTTTTTAATGATGGCCATTCTAACTGGGGTGAGATGGTATCTCACTGTGGTTTTGATTTGCATTTCTCTGATGGCCAGTGATGATGAGCATTTTTGCATGTGTCTTTTGGCTGCATAAATGTCTTCTTTTGATAAGTGTCTGTTCATGTCCTTTGCCCACTTTTGGATGGGGTTGTTTTTTTCTTGTAAATTTGTTTGAGTTCATTGTAGATTCTGGATATTAGCCCTTTGTCAGATGAGTAGGTTGCAAAACTTTTCTCCCATTCTGTAGGTTGCCTGTTCACTCTGATGGTAGTTTCTTTTGCTATGCAGAAGCTCTTTAGTTTAATTAGATCCCATTTGTCAATTTTGGCTTTTGTTGCCATTGCTTTTGGTGTTTTAGACGTGAAGTCCTTGCCCATGCCTATGTCCTGAAAGGTATTGCCTAGGTTTTCTTCTAGGGTTTTTATGGTTTTAGGTCTGACATGTAAGTCTTTAATCCACCTTGAATTAATTTTTGTATAAGGTGTAAGGAAGGGATCCAGTTTCACCTTTCTACATATGGCTAGCCAGTTTCCCCAGCACCATTTATTAAATAGGGAATCCTTTCCCCATTGCATGTTTTTGTCAGGTTTGTCAAAGATCAGATAGTTGTAGATATGGGGCATTATTTCTGAGGGCTCTGTTCTGTTCCATTGGTCTATATCTCTGTTTTGGTACCAGTACCATGCTGTTTTGGTTACTGTAGCCTTGTAGTATAGTTTGAAGTCAGGTAGCATGATGCCCCCAGCTTTGTTCTTTTTGCTTAGGATTGACTTGGCAATGTGGGCTCTTGTTTGGTTCCATATGAACTTTAAAGTAGCTTTTTCCAATTCTGTGAAGAAAGTCATTGGTAGCTTGATGGGGATGGCATTGAATCTATAAATTACCTTGGGCAGCATGGCCATTTTCACGATATTGATTCTTCCTACCCATGAGCATGGAATGTTCTTCCATTTGTTTGTATCCTCTTTTATTTCATTGAGCAGTGGTTTGTAGTTCTCCTTGAAGAGGTCCTTCACATCCCTTGTAAGTTGGATTCCTAGGTATTTTATTCTCTTTGAAGCAATTGTGAATGGGAGTTCACTCATGATTTGGCTCTCTGTTTGTCTGTGATTGGTGTAGAAGAATGCTTGTGATTTTTGCACATTGATTTTGTATCCTGAGACTTTGCTGAAGTTGCTTATCAGCTTAAGGAGATTTTGGGCTGAGACGATGGGGTTTTCTAGATATACAATCATGTCATCTGCAAACAGGGACAATTTGACTTCCTCTTTTCCTACTTGAGTGCCCTTTATTCCCTTCTCCTGCCTGATTGCCCTGGCCAGATATTTCAACACTATGTTGAATAGGAGTGGTGAGAGAGGGCATCCCTGTCTTGTGTCAGTTTTCAAAGGGAATGCTTCCAGTTTTTGTCCATTCAGTATGATATTGGCTGTGGGTTTGTCATAGATAGCTCTTATTATTTTGAGATACGTCCCATCAATACCTAATTTATTGAGAGATTTTAGCTTCAAGCATTGTTGAATTTTGTCAAAGGCCTTTTCTGCATCTATTGAGGTAATCATACGGTTTGTGTCTTTGGTTCTCTTTATATGCTGGATTACGTTTATTGATTTTCGTATGTTGAACCAGCCTTGAATCCCAGGGATGAAGCCCACTTGATCATGGTGTATAAGCGTTTTGATGTGCTGCTGGATTCAGTTTGCCAGTATTTTATTGAGGATTTTTGCATCAATGTTCATCAAGGACATTGGTCTAAAATTCTCTTTTTTTGTTGCGTCTCTGCCAGGCTTTGGTATCAGGATGATGCTGGCCTCATAAAATGAGTTAGGGGGGATTCCCTCTTTTTCTATTGACTGGAATAGTTTCAGAAGGAATGGTACCAGCTCCTCCTTGTACCTCTGGTAGAATTGGGCTGTGAATCCATCTGATCCTGGACTTTTTTTGGTTGGTAAGCTATTAATTATTCCCTCAATTTCGGAGCCTGTTATTGGTCTCTTCAGAGATTCAACTTCTTCCTGGTTTAGTCTTGGGAGAGTGTATGTGTCAAGGAATTTATCCATTTCTTCTAGATTTTCTAGTTTATTTGCGTAGAGGTGTTTATAGTATTCTCTGATGGTAGTTTGTATTTCTGTGGGATCGGTGGTGATATCCCCTTTGTCATTTTTTACTGTGTCTATTTGATTCTTCTCTCTTTTCTTCTTTATTAGTCTTGCTAGCAGTCTATCAATTTTGTTGATCTTTTCAAAAAACCAGCTCCTGTATTCATTGATTTTTTGAAGGGTTTTTTTCGTGTCTCTATCTCCTTCAGTTCTGCTCTGGTCTTAGTTCTTTCTAGCCTTCTGCTAGCTTTTGAATGTGACTGCTCTTGCTTCTCTAGTTCTTTTAATTGTGATGTTAGGGTGTCAATTTTAGATCTTTCCTGCTTTCTCTTGTGGGCATTTAGTGCTATAAATTTCCCTCTACACACTGCTTTGAATGTGTCCCAGAGATTCTGGTATGTTGTGTCTTTGTTCTCGTTGGTTTCAAAGAACATCTATATTTCTGCCTTCATTTTGTTATGTACTCAGTAGTCATTCAGGAGCAGGTTGTTCAGTTTCCATGTAGTTGAGCGGTTTTGAGTGAGTTTCTTAATCCTGAGTTCTAGTTTGATTGCACTGTGGTCTGAGAGACAGTTTGTTATAATTTCTGCTCTTTTACATTTGCCGAGGCGTGCTTTACTTCCAACTGTGTGGTCAGTTTTGGAATAGGTGTGGTGTGGTGCTGAAGAGTGTATATTCTGTTGATTTGGGGTGGAGAGTTCTGTAGATGTCTATTAGGTCCGCTTGGTGCAGAGCTGAGTTCAGTTCCTGGATATCCTTGTGAACTTTCTGTCTTGTTGATCTGTCTAATGTTGACAGTAGGGTGTTGAAGTCTCCCATTATTATTGCGTGGGAGTCTAAGTCTCTTTGTAGGTCACTAAGGACTTGCTTTATGAATCTGGGTGCTCCGGTATTGGGTGCATATATATTTAGGATAGTTAGCTCTTCTTGTTGAATTGATCCCTTTACCATCATGTAATGGCCTTCTTTGTCTCTTTTGATTTTTGTTGGTTTAAAGTCTGTTTTATCAGAGACTAGGATTGCAACCCCTGCCTTTTTTTGTTTTCCATTTGCTTGGTAGATCATCCTCCATCCCTTTATTTTGAGCCTATGTGTGTCTCTGCAAGTGAGATGGGTTTCCTGAATACAGCACACTGATGGGTCTTGACTCTTTATCCAATTTGCCAGTCTGTGTCTTTTAATTGGAGCATTTAGCCCATTTACATTTAAGGTTAATATTGTTATGTGTGAATCTGATCCTGTCATTATGATGTTAGCTGGTTATTTTGCTCGTTAGTTGATGCAGTTTCTTCCCAGCCTCAATGGCCTTTACAATTTGGCATGTTTTTGCAGTGGCTGGTACCACTTGTTCCTTTCCATGTTTAGTGCTTCCTTCAGGAGCTCTTTTAGGGCAGGCCTGGTGGTGACAAAATCTCTCAGCATTTGCTTGTCTGTAAAGTATTTTATTTCTCCTTCACTTATGAAGCTTAGTTTGGCTGGATATGACATTCTGGGTTGAAAATTCTTTTCTTTAAGAATGTTGAATATAGGCCCCCACTCTCTTCTGGCTTGTAGAGTTTCTGCCGAGAGACCAGCTGTTAGTCCGATGGGCTTCCCTTTGTGGGTAACCCGACCTTTCTCTCTGGCTGCCCTTAACATTTTTTCCTTCATTTCAACTTTGGTGAATCTGACAATTATGTGTCTTGGAGTTGCTCTTCTCGAGGAGTATGTTTGTGGCGTTCTCTGTATTTCCTGAATTTGAATGTTGCCCTGCCTTGCTAGATTGGGGAAGTTCTCCTGGATAATATCCTGCAGAGTGTTTTCCGACTTGGTTCCATTCTCCCCGTCACTTTCAGGTACACCAATTAGACGTAGAATTGGTCGTTTCACATAGTCCCATATTTCTTGGAGGTTTTGTTAGTTTTTTTTTATTCTGTTTTCCCTAAACTTCTCTTCACGCTTCATTTCATTCATTTCATCTTCCATTGCTGATACCCTTTCTTACAGTTGATCACATCGGTTACTGAGGCTTGTGCATTCGTCACGTAGTTCTTGTGCCGTGGTTTTCAGCTCCATCAGGTCCTTTAAGGACTTCTCTGCATTGATTATTCTAGTTATCCATTCGTCTAATGTTTTTCAACGTTTTTAACTTCTTTGCCATTGGTTCAAACTTCCTCCTTTAGCTCAGAGTAGTTTGATCTTCTGAAGCCTTCCTCTCTCAACTCGTCAAAGTCATTCTCCATCCAGCTTCGTCCTGTTGCTGGTGAGGAGCTGCGCTCCTTTGGAGGAGGAGAGATGCTCTGATTTTTAGAGTTTCCGGTTTTTCTACTCTGTTTTTTTCCCCATCTTTGTGGTTTTATCTACCTTTGGTCTTTGATGATGGTGACGTACAGATGGGTTTTTGGTGTGGATATCCTTTCTGTTTGTTAGTTTTCCTTCTAACAGCCAGGACCCTCAGCTGCAGGTCTGTTGGAGTTTACTGGAGGTCTACTCCAGACCCTGTTTGCCTGGGTATCAGCAGCGGTGGCTGCA
>NW_026652910.1:0-20418 GCF_009828535.3 Hylobates moloch
TCAAAGCCTGGGAAATAAATAGCATTCTTGTATTTTGATTTTGTAAGGTGTAAATGGTAGATCTAGGACAGATCAGAAGTGATCCAAATTATCTGTTGCTTCAGTTGTGTTCTGTCCTTTTCCAGGGGTGCTTTGTTGACATAAAAATTACCACTGCTCTGGGGTAAAATTATTTAGATCTTTAATAATAGCATTTTTATGTGATCATTGGGACTTTAAGTCTTTTTCACACCTTATGTTAGGCATTTGAAGCTCTGGCTTGACTAGTCCAACCTCACAGGAACTCAAATTGCAGTTCTTTTACAATAATCTCCAGTGAATTTAACCAAAGGTTAATCTGCAGACCTCTCCAGATGTAGCAATTTAATCTAACCTCTTGAAGACTGAAACGGGAAAAAATATGAAGTTGAATCACGTGTTTTTCTCTGGTGGCCACTTGGGGTCACTGCTAGTAAGCAGAATGGCACAATTCATACTTCATAATACCTCTCAAATAAATGATGTCTTAATGAATTAATTAGATGGTATATTTTAACATATACAGCTTTTTAGTTAGGATAGAAAGGAAATATCAGTTGATGAGACTAACTTTTCAACAAAAGTCTCATCAACTGTTTTTTAAATGAAAAACAAATGGGCATAAATAGACCATCGTCTTGGAGTGAGTTTTAGGATTCTTGCATGTGAATTTTATTATATCTTAAGGATACATCGTTCTCTCCGACCAAGTTATGAAACTACATTGAAATTGACTTACAAAATAGTTTTATTGCATATTTTATTTTACATATCAAGTAATAATTGTGACTACTATATATACTTTGTTTCACTACTGAAAGTACTCTGTATGATGAATTTAGAACATTGGTTCCCCAATTTGAATGCCGGGCTATGACATAGTTCTTACCGATATTGAATGAAATAAAACAATAAAGATGTTGTAATGAGTTTTTAAAATAATATTAACTTGATTCAATTTAAAAGACTACTCTTAATGCTGACTGTGTTTTCGTTATACTTTCTGAGGTGTTAAAATATGTTTTCTTTTTATGAAGTGATTATTTTGATGATGGTAGGGTGGTTTCATTGTTTGCTTTCATGTCCATATGTGGAAAAATAAAAATTGTCAAATCATTATCTGTCACTCATGTTGTTTTGAAATATTGTCTGTTGAATACTCAGATTTGGAAACTACTGTTTTAGGAGCAGGATTCAGCTTTAGAGCCATCTAGTAAGATTCGTGTGGTATCTATAAGGAGAGTTTAGCCTTCATCTTGTGTGTAGCCCCTGAGGTAGGAAGAGAACAGTGGGAACACAATAACTTTTAGATACACATTAATTTTACAAATCACAACTTATTCATTGCTTGCCGTGTTTTGCTTATGGTTTTACATTTCAAGTGGAAGGTTTTCAAAACTGTTTTATGTTTTTCAGAAACTAATTTCTTCCTCCCATGCCTGACTTCTCTGAGATGTTCAGTGTTACTGAAGAGCAAAGAGTTCAGAAAACTTCTGATAGTAAAATGATTGAATGAGTCTGTGTAAGATCCATTTGATGAATCTAAACTTGGGAGCCTTACTTGGCAGAGTGAATCTCTAAATAAAGTAAAAATTCTCTTTGTGTGGGTTCCCTGTTGATAATGGTTATGCTTTTTTCTTTTTTCCCAGAGAGCAGACCTGATGTCTTTTCTGTCACAGATCTGACAGAGACAGTTAATGAAGTTTCCAAGCTGAGCATTTCCCATGAAATTGTAGTAAACCAAGATTTCTATGTGGAAGAGACCATTTTACCTCCAAACAGGTGCAGATTCTTCCGTTTTTTTTCCATTTTACTCTTCGGGGCGTAGGTACATAGCACAAATGACTTTTGGTCAGGTTTGAAGCATCTTATTAATAAATTTAATGGTTGAGTGTGTCTTATATAGTACCAACAAATCAGTGTAATTATTACTTTAAAAGGGTCAAAGCAGCAAATTATATTTAAACAGGTAATAAGCCAATGCAGTTACAGGTTGAACATCCCAAATCTGAAATCCACGATGCTCCAAAATCCAAAACATTTTGAGCGCCAACATGATGCTCAAAGGAAATGCTCATTGCGGTATACAAGTATGCTGCAAATATTCCAAAATCCAAAAAATCCGTAATCTGGCTAGGCGCAGTGTCTCACGACTGTTAAGTTCCAACATTTTGGGAGGCCGAGGCAGGTGGATTGCCTGAGTCCAGGAAGTGAAGGCCAGCCTGGGCAACATGGTGAAACCTTGTCTATGCAAAAAATACAAAAATTAGCCAGGCATGGTGGTGCATGCCTGTTGTCCCAGCTACTCAGGAGGCTGAGGTGGGAGGATCCCTTGAGCCTGGGAAGCAGAGGTTGCAGTGAACTGAGATCGCGATCACGCCACTGCACTCCAGTCTGGGCAACAGAGACCCTGTCTCTAATAATAGTAATAATAATAATAATAACTAATAATAATCCGTAATCCAAAATACTCCCATCCCAAGCATCTTGGAAAAGGGGTATTCATTCTGTATTGTCAAAATGTTCATTTCAGGATCTTAGTTAGTAATGAAACATAGAGTGATTTTCAGATCTTTTCAGACAGACTTGGAAGAAGTAACTCCTAGCCGTTCATCTTTTAATTGTCTACAGATTAAACAGGCACAGATGAGCAGATTTTCTAATAGTGGTTTTGTTCACTCTTCATGAGTAGGAAATTTCAGGGGACATTTCTGCTTCATAATCAGTGTAACAAAGATTCTGCGAATCAAGATTAGAACACCATCGATAAATAGTGTGCTTTTACAATTAGGCTTTATATTGGTTTCTCTTAATTATATTAATATAACAATATATGATTAAGAATCATCCAGCATTTATGGATTGAATGCTTCTAGTGTTTATTAAGAGTTAAATGGGTTGATTTCTTTGTCAGAATCTATATTTTATGGTATTTCTAATTTCCCACCTTAAATGCTTCTGTTATTTTGCCACTTTTGGGATTCTGTTACTTAAAGCACCTTGCTTTGTCAGTGGTTCTCTTGATCTTCATAATTCTTAGATTTTCCTTTGTCTGTTGCAAAGGATGGCTTACCTGAAGGAAGTTTTTCACCAAAACCCAGGTCTCGTAGCATCTCCCTCATTGCCTTTATAGTCCCTGCGGCCCGAGTTAGATTTATTTTTCTCCTGGTAGGGGTGCAGAAAAAAGTGAAACTAAGAGAATGAAGGTCTGTTAAAGCGGCTAGGGATCTCAGGGGGTGGATAGATGAAGCAGGAGGAATAATATTATTTAGGGCTTGGATTTCACTGTGTTTTTTAAATTAACAGGCTTTTTCAAATGTAGTAATACAAAATGTATACTGGATAAGAGGTTGAAATGAGTTTGGGGTTATCCATTATCTACAGATAATTGACAATTAGTTTTCCCTTTGGACTTATAAAATTATACTAAGCACAGTTACCGGTTTTTAGGGGAAATCTCATAATCAGACATTTATTCAACAAACATTTATTGAGTACTTATTAGGTGGAAGGCAGAATGTTGAAAGCTGAAGACATATAGCTGAGTGAGTCACTGTCTTTGCCATCTAAAAGCTTCTGTAGGGAAGATAGTCAAATAGCTACTGTGCAGAGTGATAAGTTATCTCATATCTAGTGTGTGGAGTTCTATGCAGTGCTCAGCTACCTGGGGAAGGTCAGTGAAGACTTTCCTAATAAGGTAACCCTTGAATTTAAGTCTTTTCAGGTGCTTTAGGGCAGAAGGGACTCTCTTGGAAGAGGAAATGTCATTTCAGAGCCATAGAGGGATGGAAGACAATTATATATTAATTATAAGTGGACTGTTATTGTTAGGGCACAGGATGTAGGAGGAGAAAGAAGGTCAAGGGAGGAGAAAGAAGGTTAAGGTAGGAGAAGTGGCAGAATAGGATCATGAAGGGACTTAAAGGCCACGTACACTGCTAGAGATAGGTAGCTTCTGAAAAACTTTAAATGAGTATGCTATTATGATCAGATTTGTATCTTAGAAAACTCACTGATTTTATCAAAAATATGTACCATTGTTGGGGTAAGGTTTTGTGGGTATAAGGTGGCCATTGAATAGACTATAGCAATAGTTCGGGAAAGAGATGACAGTGGGTGGAGACTGATTCCAGAGATATTTAGGAAGCAAAATCTCTGGAATCGGGTGACTGAGTGGATAAAAGACATGAGGGGACAGGAATTAAGAAGGACTACAGTACACACCAGATAGATAATAGTTGAACTTTCACAGGTTAGATTGTTGTGTTGGAGGAGAAACTTTGAATTTTTGTTTCATATATTTTTTAATCACTTGTATTTTTGTAAACAGAAAGCATACGTTACTATTACGTACATACATGCATATATATACACATGTATGTATACACACATATGTGTGTGTATACATACATGTGTATATATATGTATGTGTGTGTGTGTATATATATCTATTTTTTTATTTTTATTTATTTATTTTTTTTGAGACCGAGTCTCGCTCTGTCACCAGGCTGGAGTGCAGTGGCATTATTTTGGCTCACTGCAAACTCTGCTTCCCAGGTTTAAGCAATTCTCCTGCCTCAACCTCCCGAGTAGCTGGGACTATAGGCACCCGCCAACACGCCCAGCTAATTTTTGTGTTTTCAGTAGAGATGGGGTTTCACCATGTTGGCCAGGATGGTCTCAAACTCCTGACCTCGTGATCCACCCGCATCGACCTCCCAAAATGCTGGGATTACAGGCGTGAGCCACTGCGCCCGGCCTACTATTATATTTTTTAAAGAGAAAAAGTCTCAGATTTCTGGTTACAGAACTAAGTATGCATGAGGAACAAATTTAAAGAAGGAAGATAAGGAGTTCAGTTTTGGGCTTGCTGAATTTAAAGTGTCTCAAAAGACCTTCAAGTATTATCAAGAGGTAAAATCCTTTCCTAGATTTCAGGCCTGAAGGAAAAATAGCATCTGGTTCAAAGTTTTAAGTCTATGGCGTGGAAACTAAGTCACACATCCAGGCTAGGTGCAGAACTAGGGTTAGAAGTCAGAGTCTCAACTCCTAGTTTGCGGTTCTTCCTGCTGCAGGAAGAGAGCGTCTCTGGAACCTTGAGAGAATTTAGCCAATGCTTTTCCATCTGAGACTAACTTCAGTTTATTCAGCCCTTCTCAAGTCTAAACATAGGTCCTCCTAGCCTGTCAATTTAATGGTCTTTCATAATTTTAAATGCTGCTTGGGAAATTATGATCCTGTATCAATTCTCTAGGTAAAGAGCAATCTGCTCATTTAACCCTTCTTATAGTGTAGAAGGCAGGTTTGCAGAGGCAATGTACAATGCTTTTTGGAACCATCTGAAAGAACAGCTATTGAGTACTCCTTCTGACTTCACTTGTGCTCTTGAACTTCTAAAAGATGTTAAGGAGGTGAGTAACCAACTCCCATTCGTGGATGGGAAGTTCCTGGGTGTCTCAGAACCTTGGATCGTCAATGGCTATTAACATATCAAGTAGCATACTTTTTTTTTTAACGTGACCTACTACTTAAATAGATAGGATGGGGCAGCTTCCATTTTATTTGTATAAGATGAAACTTGACCATTGGGTGATGACTATAACAATATATAACTCAATTAAACAAATTCTTACTGAAACCCCACTATGGTCTACGTGTTTCAGAATCCCAGAGATGAATAGGCGAGCCCTTGCCCACAAGGGACTTACATGTTTGAGTCAAAAGGCTATTTCAAGGAAACCTTAAAGATTCCAAATTTGCTATTTTATCCTCACATTTTGGAGTAAAACAATCTAAAAATGTCCTTATCTTTTATTAAGAATGCATCATCTCCTTGTGGGTGGTGTGTATTTCATATTTCTTATCTCCCACACATTTAAAACCACATTCTTATTTTTATTCATATTTTTACCTCATTCTACCTAAAAAGTAATAATGACCACTACTATAACTGATCCCAGTGAAACCTTGAATGGTAATTGTCCTCGAAACAGAAAGAAATAATGCTCTCTAAGAAACGTAGAGACTCAGTTCTCTGCCCCCCAGAAGACATAATCTGGGATGCCTTTGGCCTAAGAGCGTAGTTCATTGGAGAAAGTTTGAGGTTCTAAACAGAACTTGGCTCCTTTGATTTCCTTTGTTGGGCAGACCTTGCTATCACTGCTATTACCATGGCGGAACCGCCTAAGAAATGAGATAGAAGAAGCTCTGGACACAGATCTCCTCAAGCAGGAAGCAGAACATGGGGCCCTGGATGTCCCTCATCTTTCTAACTACATTCTCAATTTGATGGCTCTGCTATGTGCACCAGTTCGAGATGAAGCGATACAGAAACTAGAGACCATAACAGATCCAGTGCAGTTACTGAGGTGAGAGTCTAGATGTGCTGTCCCCCAAATCTGCCTTAGACACTGTGCTGGAGAACTCTGAGCCAGCTACTGTGATATAGCCCCTGTCTTATCTAGCTCTTGTGTACTGACAACCTGACTAACACACCTTTTCTCCTTTCCGGATTATTGGCTTTTATTTTCCAAGGACAGTCTCTCAGGGTTCCTTTGATGATCTTTAGATCAGTTGGGTCACCTTTATGTCATGATACTGTTAAGACATTAAGGTATAGTAATTCTTTCTCCTATAGAGTGCAAATTGCCTTTTCCCAGATGTTGTCCTGTTTGTCCCAACTCAAACCTTGTGAGGGGACAGGAAAGAGGATTATCCGTGTTTCACAGCTAGAAGAACCAGGACCCGGAAAAGTAAAATGATCTGCTCAGCGAGTTAGAAATTCAGTCACCCACATCCCAGCTACCCACATATAATTGTTAACACCTTGATGATTTTCCTTTCACTGACTACCCTTTTTTCAAGGTGACAGAATGACTACAGGCAAAAGAGCTCTAATCTGGTTGTTAAAGTGTCAGGAGGTATAACTGTCCTTAGTTTTGCCATCAACTCACTCTATGGCCTTGGGTCACTGGCCACAGTACCATTATTCATAAGTTGAAGCAGGACTGTTTGTTTTTAAGGCTTCTTCTAACTCTCAAATACTCTGCTTTTAAGGCTCCTTGCTTGGATTCCACCCTTCCAGACTAGATTTCCTTTAATAGTGTAAATGTTCTGTTTCTCCCTATGGCAGGGGCATCTTCCGTGTTCTGGGCCTAATGAAAATGGACATGGTGAACTCTACCATCCAGAGCTTTCGACCCTACCTGCAGGAGCATTCCATCCAGTATGAAGAAACTAAATTCCAGGAACTCCTTGATAAACAGCCCAGTATATTTAAAATTTAAGGGCAGGAGAGGGGAGATTTGACCTCGGGTCTGCCTTCTTATAGCAATAGAGGCTACTTTCTATTTTTTGAATAGAAAGTTCCTTCCTTGGGCAAGGGGTAGGGAGAAGCAGTGTTCCTCTAAGATAGAAAGATCTACAAAATCACTTCTTTGTAGACCAAGAGTATGTCTCAGAGCCGTCGTCTTTAAGCCTTGGAATTTTAAGATGCATATTCCCTTCTCGTCATAGTTCTCCTGGATTATACCACAAAATTGCTAACCAAAGCAGCCACAGACATCACTACACTATGTCCGAGTTCTCCTGACTCACCTAGCTCCTCCCGCAGCATGGCGTGTTCACTTCCAAACGGGGCAGGTAACAACTCAGAGCCCCCCAGTCCAACAATGGTGCTATACCAAGGCTACTTGAACCTCCTCCTCTGGGATCCTGAAAACGAAGAATTCCCGAAGGTAGGGATGTGTGTTTGGGCATTGCCTTGTTCTATGGTATTCAGTGCCTCCATTCAAACCCTCCTCTTCTGATGGGCTGTCCTTCGCTCCCTCACCAGACTCTGCTGATGGATGGAATCCGGCTCCAGGAACTGGCGTTCCAGTTGCACCAGTTAACTGTCCTGGCCTCAGTCTTGCTAGTGGCCAGAAGCTTCTCTGGTGAAGTTTTATTCAGCTCACCTGAATTTGTGGATAGACTGAAATGCATCACCAAGGCCCTAACTGAGGAATTTATCTCCAGGTAAGATTCATAGATCTCTGTTAGAGAGGGAAATGTGTGGTATTTGGGACATAGGTAATATCAATACTATTATTGCTTATTCTTCATCACAAACCACACAAAGGCCCTTGGAAATGATCTGCAAAGATTTTGGTATCTTTGATAAGTTGTACTGAGGTTTGGGATACAGAAAATAAAACTTATTTTCCAAAGAGGAGAGTGTGGAAGCCAGTTTGCTACAAATATTCCTTATGTGTTTGCTAAAAATGAGTCATTATATACTTGATTGAATGACAGTGGATCTGTGCTATGTATATCCAGAAGTTGATCAGTTGGTCAGTGATACTGACCATTCACTGCATGTGGGGGCAGGGATATTATACCAAAGTACAAGGAAGAGTAGGAAGTCCAAGCCTCTTAATATATTTGCAATTTAATGGGTGGGGTAGGAGAAAAGCCATGAAAAATATCCAATAGAGTCTTAAAACAATATTTAAATACAGTTGATGGGACTGGAGAATGCTGAGTAGATCCAAGGATGGAACTGAACCCTTGCCCAATTTACTTTGTTTTCATTGAAGTGGCGTATGGTGCTGTATGTTTGGATCAGGTGGTACCTTGCGGGTAACAATGAGTGTATTTCATCCGCCCAGTGGCTAATGCTGTCTTCTGGTGGCAGAGAGATGGAATTCTTCCTGGAATAGGCGTGGCTTGTGGTATGAGGCTCTCCGGGCTTTGCCTCTCTGCCAGGCCCACTCTGCATTCTATCCCTTATTATCTAGGCCTGAAGAGACTATGCTGAGTGTGAGTGAACAGGTGTCTCAGGAAGTCCATCAAGGCCTTAAGGACATGGGCCTCACTACTCTGAGCAGTGAAAACACGGCGTCTCTGGTTTCCCTCAGGGCGTGCCTATATCACCTCCCTCCTCAACCCCTAGAAAGTGCGCCCTCTCACCGTTACATCACCAGCTTTCCTTCATGCAGTTTAGGGTGCTAAGAACACCCAGACACCACTTCTCCTCGCTTTATTTTATTTTGGTGTGGGTGAGGAACAGTGATCTAGGTTTGAGGTTCCTGCTCTTGGATATGGCCATTGAAGGGGTGAAGGGTTTACATCCAACTACTGGCTTTCTTTAGGATGGGGGTTACAGGAGGGTGGGATCTCAAGGAGTGCTGCATGGAGGGGAATTCTGAGATCATTAAGGGAATGATGCCATTAAAGCCTCATGAGCAGACAACTAGGACGAATGGAATCCATATTTGCAAAGATCAGCAGCAATTATGCACTAGGGCTGAGGGCAGGTGCTATAAGCAGGGCCTCCAAGGGTAAGGATATCAGTTCAGAGGCAAGTTCTGGGACAAACTCTTAGGAGTGCAGAGTAATAACAGGAGCCAGAGGTATTCTGAGGGAAGGCACACAAGTTAGTTGGAGATGAGGGATGGAAAAGGGCCTGAAGGCTACTCTCCTCGGGAGTTTCTACAGCTGCTTCTGGGCTCATTTCCCCACAGAGGCTCCTTGTGAGAAGCACCCCTTGTTGGAGGTGTTTAGGAACTTGATGCCTTTGTACATGATGGGCAGGAAGAGAAGCAACATATGGGGAATAATGCCTCCTCTCAGAGCTAAGCCCTCATGAATTCCATAATCCAGGCCTCCCTGCCACCGTGTCCCTAAGCAGAGTGCTCCAGGGCCCGGGGAAATGAGCAGAGCAGCTGTAGCTGGACCATCCTGGCTGTGGCTGCCCTTTGCTGCTGCCCTCCATCCTAATCAGCCCTTGCTTACACCTCACAGTTCTCACCATACCACAGATAATCTACCCGCAGCTTGGTACAGGCATCAGCAGTGGGCGCTGTCCCTCACAGATTTTTTTGACCAGCGTGGAGCCCAGATACTGTGGAAACAAGGAGTGACGAGGCTTAAGAAACTCTGCATCACTACCCCTGGGTGGCTAGCCAATTCAGGACCATGCCTCTGGCAGTGTTCTCTATCCAAAAGATCACCAGGAGCACACCTGGAGCCAAACAAACGCGGGCTTTTGACTCCTTGCAGTGAGGGAGAATGTGAACCAGGGAGACCCACGGGGGATCTCCCAATAAGAGGGTGTTAGGGATGACTTAGGATCTGGGCTTGTGTTTATTGACTTTTGTGGCGGATTTAAGGAAGTCAGGGCTTGCTCTGGATTGGATTGCTCTTGGGAAGTGGGGATAAATCTAGAAAAACGAGTAGAAATGACAGGGTGCAACTTGAGAGACTGGCCATGGCCCGGCGCACTCGCTCTTGCTCATCCCCTCTTCTGGAGGCTTTAGCTGCCACGTTGTGAGGACATTCAAGCAGCTTTTGGTGCGGCCTACGTGGCAAGGAACATAGGTCACATATTTCGAAGTCAGAGCAAGTCTGAACAGTGTTTGTTAGTTGTTTGTTTCAATTCCTTAAATATTCAGACAGATCTTTGCCTGAAAGGTTTGATTATAACTCTATCAGCTAAAGAGGTCTATAGAGCAACAATCGTCTTCATTTTTTCACAATTAAATGGCACCTGCATCTTCAGACAGAAGAGCCAGTGGCTCACTTTCCAGAATTCAAGGTAGAGCATTTGGAAATGTTAGCAGCTTTAACAAACCTCATCATCTACAGTGCCAGGCCCTAGTCTAAAGTGCCAGCACTAGTCTAATTTCCCAGCCCACTCTTCTCTCCTGAGCCCGAAAGTCTTATGTACAGCTCTGTGTGGCACAAGGTGAGTGGTAGTACCCACCACCCCATGCAGGCTGTGATCTGTGAAATGTATGACAACTAGGGCCCTCCAACACATATCTGGACCACTATGAATACACCTCCACTTTCACCGAGCATGAACTCCCTTGTCTCTCATGTCTGCCTCTCCATCTGTGACTTTGTGTGTCTGCAGGGGAGGCACAAACTAAGTATCTTCGTACAGTGACAGGAGTTTTAGTTTCAGTGAGTGCAGAGCAGGGTCAGTTTGCACGCAAGGAGATAAAGCTGCGGCCATTACTGACTACAAACTCCACTGGGGCCCTAAGTATAGAGTAAAGTGCAAATTCAGAAAAGTCACCAGGGAAGAGGTTTGTGAGGCTGGAGGCTCTGGTGTAAGGGAATACACAAGTATGGAGCCGTGTCTGCATGTCTGAGGATCAGCCTCTGTATGGGGCCTTCCACACAGAATTTCTCGTCAGCACACTGGGAAAAATTTTAACCCCTAACCCTTAGCAGCAGGGTCAATGGGGGGCAGGGATATTGACCAAAAGGAGAAATTCAAAAGGGGCGCCATATTATGCTGGGCCCTCATCAGCTCCGTGGGGCTGTCTCTACACCAAGGGCATAAACATTTTAAATCTCACGCAAATAGTATGAACATCTTAAATTTTAATGGATTCTGCCAAGTGAAACTTAAAATTTTGACATGAAAACCCACAGTACATGAGAAGAGCCTGTTTACTGACATCCTTCCCATCGGGAAAAAAAAAAAAAATAGGCTATTTGATGTCCCAGCCTTTGCACTTCTGAAAATTTATCTTCTCATTTAGTACATTTTCTCAAGTTTTGCGTTACAACTTCTGTAGTTCCTGTAACTGGGAACATTTTCATGGCATTTTATTTGGCATATTTGTTGCTCTTCATGATAATTCCAGGTTGATATCATTTTCTTATTCCTCTATAAAGTTATTTCTGTATCAACGATGTTAATGTCTCATCTGAGATATATTTGCCAGGTTGTCTTCCCAATTATTTCAGATGTCTTTTATTTTTTTGCAAGTAATTTATTTTTTAAATTATAATAGATTTTTTGATTGAAGAAGTAATATGGTTTAGTGTTTAAAAAGTTAATGAAGAATATCTGGAGGTCTTAGAACTTCAGCCTCTGGAATGATCAGTGTTAAAGAGCAGCCCCAGCAGGCAAGTTATTAATCAGCTCTAACTTTTCCCCTCCTTGTAGGTAGGACAGTGGTAATACCTATTGTGAAAGGTTTCACGAGGATTGAAGGAGATCACATAACAAGTTTTATCCGCAAAGAAGCAGATAGGTGACTTTGTATATGTCCCTTGGCTCTTCCGCAAGCCCAAACTTGGGCTTGTCCCTGCACACTACAGCTTCTCGGGAACCAGCCATATGGTGATTATTGCTGAGTAGGGTATTGATCATGACTTTTCTTTTCTTATGTGTCATTCATTTATTTCCAGAATACAGAAAATATTTCACTATCTCAATAAAAATCACGTTTCTGCCGTCTTTGGTGTTACCCCCAACCCGGTAATAGCCACTAGCCCCCTCAGCCGAGTGTGTAAGGGAGGGGAGGGATAAACTAAGTGTCTTAGTGCAGTGATAGGATATTTAGTTTCAGCGAGTGCAGAGGAGGGTCACTATGATAGTCATGCGTGTCACAACAAAGAAGAGAATTGCTGAGTAGGGAGATTTCATCATGATTGCATTTTACGTTCTTTCAACATTTGTGAGAAAAACCATTTAGTAAGTATTGTTTTATTTTTCCAAATATTTTTCACTGAAGAAAATTTAGAAATTGGAGGTCACTAACCCCTGATGTCAAGAAAGCTATATGGGGTGTTGTGTATGCATACACACACACACACACACACATATATGCACGGTGGGACATAAATACTCTGTATGTGTGTCATCTTTTCATATCCAGAAATATATTTACACAACATTTTTGTGATGAAATTCGTAACCCAGAATCTATCACAAAATTACAAAAATTGTATGTCAGTTACTCTGGATGATTTCAAAATTAATACATTTGTTCTAAAAATAAATGAAATGGAAAAATATGTCCTTATTAGATAAATTTTCTTGTATCTTCCCTTCACCCTGTTAAATTAAATAAGCAGGTGTTCATTGGCCTGAGTCTGTTTTCCTACTTTGAGTTCCTAGGTAACAAACTGAAACCTAACTTAGTTTGTGAACAAATTGAAAACCGAACTAGGAGTATAACGAACAACAGAATCTTAGCCAAACACAGGAGGCTGAGCTCCAGCCCATCACAGGCTGCCAACTGATTAGACCATGTCCAAATAAATCAGAAGCCTAGCTGTAACCAATCAAGTTATTTGTGTACTTTGCTTCCATGTTCTGTCTGTAAATAATGCTCAAGTTCGGGAGCAGAACTCACTGAACCACTTCTGGTACTGACTGATCTCTGATGTATAAATTGTTCTTTGCTCAAACTTTGTTAAACGTATTTTGCCTGAAGCTTTTCTTTTAACAATCGTTTTGCACAGCAAGATGTCTGGTCTTGGTAATTTAGGTTTTGTTTTTGTTTTTGTTTTTGTTTTTGAGACGGAGTCTCGCTCTGTCGCCCAGGCTGGAGTGCAGTGGCGCAATCTGGGCTCACTGCAAGCTCCGCCTCCCGGGTTCACGCCATTCTCCTGCCTCATTTTATTTTCTAAATATATTTCCATGTGTATAATATTGTAAAGCTAGTTTTATAGGAGCATATATACTCTTCAAAGTCTGGTTCACTATATATGCACATACTAATCTTTAATTTGCCTTTATATTTATATATCACATTGCTTTTTTTACTTTTATCTTTACTTTTGGTCATGATGTATACTTCTTCTCTGAGTTATTTCACTCTAGAGTTTTAACAATACTGTTTTAAGTAATCACATGTATTTATATACCAAGCATTTGCTTACAAAATATGCTCCAAATATTTTTCTCAATAATTCACATTTTTATATGTGACTTTCTGTGGGGGGAGGGGTGCGGCGTAGATGGATGTCTTTTTAAACTTTGCCTTAATTTATCTAAATAAATTTGTAATATAACTAAAAGCTTTTCCAGGGTCACAGGTCTAGTTTTAAGTACCCCTGGTGTCTACGTCATGCCCACAAGGTACACAAACATCCCCCTCACTCGATGGCGAAGATGATGGTGGAGATGAAATCCCGCCCCTTAGTTCTAGAGGCTTGGATGTAGAGACACATGGAATGGTGGTGTGTGGAGTTCAGGCAGAAGCACAGGAAAATGACCTCCAGGGAGGGAAGGAAATTAACATTTACAGAATTACTTTAAGCCAGAGGCAGTATACATAGTATCACTTTTAAGCCAAACACGCATTCAATTATCCCCATTATTCACAAATGTAGAATTAGGTCTAAAACTTTTTTCCATTGTGTTCTGAAGCCTTCAAGCCTTTGAAGGCTGGAATCTCCAGTGGGTATCTGATACAACACAATAGCTCAGTTTTATGTTTTCCACCATGAGTCGCATAATTTTTATATTTAAAAAATCAATGAATAAATTAAAACATTTTTTGCACCGCCAGAAGAAAAAAAACTAAAAGTGTGAAAAGCTGTGAGTGAATATTTGTGAACAGTATTACAGACTTTGATCCTAATATGCTTGACCACAAAGGACTTTTGCTCATCAGTAGAGAATGGGGAAAAAGATGTCAACAGATGCTTTGCCTAAAAAGCAAAATGATTTTCCATTAAACCTCTGGACACATGCTTAACTCTCCCTGAACCAAACCGAGGGTCGGGCTGCTTATTCTTGAGGCCCAATAACGAGATGCCGACGAACTGGGAGAGAAGGGAATTTTTATTTCTGTAACCGGTTACAGGGAGAAGGCCTGGAAATTATCACCAGACCAATTCAGAATTACAAAGTTTTCCAGAGCTTATATACCTTACAAGCTATATGTCTACGAGTAAGTGTGCGTTCATCGAAAGACGTAAGTGATTAGCGTCTCTTAATCTATAACTAAGATGTGAGTCCTGAAGACCTTCCTCTGGAGCCTCAGTACATTTACTGAATCTAAATGGGTCCCTGTGCTGGGGTGATTACCCTTATCTTGTCTCTTGATAAGCCATGGAGGTTTGGGGAGTTCCCTGAGTCCCCAATAAAGCTTCTTTGTGGAGACCTGGGGAGTTTCTTCAGACCCCCAGTGAAACTCGTTTAATCCGGAACGGTTCCTGTTAAGAATTCCTTCATTACCTTGTCATGATTTAAGGCCCAGGAAAGGGCTAGGCAAAACTCTTGGTGGGCTTTTGTTACATTCCAGCTTTTGGATAAGGGCACTGGCTCTTTCAGTTTTTAATGTTTATTTATTTTTTTTTATTTTTTATTATTATACTTTAAGTTTTAGGGTACATGTGCACAACCTGCAAGTTTGTTACATATGTATATATGTGCCATGATGGTGTGCTGCACCCATTAACTCGTCATTTAGCATTAGATATATCTCTTAATGCTATCCCTCCCCCCTCCCCCCACCCCACAACAGGCCCCGGTGTGTGATGTTCCCCTTCCTGTGTCCATGTGTTCTCATTGTTCAATTCCCACCTATGAGTGAGAACATGCGGTGTTTGGCTTTTTGTCCTTGCGATAGTTTGCTGAGAATGATGGTTTCCAGCTTCATCCATGTCCCTACAAAGGACATGAACTCATCATTTTTTATGGCTGCATAGTATTCCATGGTGTGTATGTGCCACATTTTCTTAATCCAGTCTATCGTTGTTGGACATTTGGGTTGGTTCCAAGTCTTTGCTATTGTGAATAGTGCCGCAATAAACATACGTGTGCATGTGTCTTTATAGCAGCATGATTTATAATCTTTTGGGTATATACCCAGTAATGGGATGGCTGGCTCAAACGGTATTTCTAGTTCTAGATTCCTGAGGAATCGCCACACTGACTTCCACAATGGTTGAACTAGTTTACAGTCCCACCAACAGTGTAAAAGTGTTCCTATTTCTCCACATCCTCTCCAGCACCTGTTGTTTCCTGACTTTTTAATGATGGCCATTCTAACTGGGGTGAGATGGTATCTCACTGTGGTTTTGATTTGCATTTCTCTGATGGCCAGTGATGATGAGCATTTTTGCATGTGTCTTTTGGCTGCATAAATGTCTTCTTTTGATAAGTGTCTGTTCATGTCCTTCGCCCACTTTTTGATGGGGTTGTTTTTTTCTTGTGAATTTGTTTGAGTTCATTGTAGATTCTGGATATTAGCCCTTTGTCAGATGAGTAGGTTGCAAAACTTTTCTCCCATTCTGTAGGTTGCCTGTTCACTCTGATGGTAGTTTCTTTTGCTATGCAGAAGCTCTTTAGTTTAATTAGATCCCATTTGTCAATTTTGGCTTTTGTTGCCATTGCTTTTGGTGTTTTAGACGTGAAGTCCTTGCCCATGCCTATGTCCTGAAAGGTATTGCCTAGGTTTTCTTCTAGGGTTTTTATGGTTTTAGGTCTGACATGTAAGTCTTTAATCCACCTTGAATTAATTTTTGTATAAGGTGTAAGGAAGGGATCCAGTTTCACCTTTCTACATATGGCTAGCCAGTTTCCCCAGCACCATTTATTAAATAGGGAATCCTTTCCCCATTGCATGTTTTTGTCAGGTTTGTCAAAGATCAGATAGTTGTAGATATGGGGCATTATTTCTGAGGGCTCTGTTCTGTTCCATTGGTCTATATCTCTGTTTTGGTACCAGTACCATGCTGTTTTGGTTACTGTAGCCTTGTAGTATAGTTTGAAGTCAGGTAGCATGATGCCCCCAGCTTTGTTCTTTTTGCTTAGGATTGACTTGGCAATGTGGGCTCTTGTTTGGTTCCATATGAACTTTAAAGTAGCTTTTTCCAATTCTGTGAAGAAAGTCATTGGTAGCTTGATGGGGATGGCATTGAATCTATAAATTACCTTGGGCAGCATGGCCATTTTCATGATATTGATTCTTCCTACCCATGAGCATGGAATGTTCTTCCATTTGTTTGTATCCTCTTTTATTTCATTGAGCAGTGGTTTGTAGTTCTCCTTGAAGAGGTCCTTCACATCCCTTGTAAGTTGGATTCCTAGGTATTTTATTCTCTTTGAAGCAATTGTGAATGGGAGTTCACTCATGATTTGGCTCTCTGTTTGTCTGTGATTGGTGTAGAAGAATGCTTGTGATTTTTGCACATTGATTTTGTATCCTGAGACTTTGCTGAAGTTGCTTATCAGCTTAAGGAGATTTTGGGCTGAGACGATGGGGTTTTCTAGATATACAATCATGTCATCTGCAAACAGGGACAATTTGACTTCCTCTTTTCCTACTTGAGTGCCCTTTATTCCCTTCTCCTGCCTGATTGCCCTGGCCAGATATTTCAACACTATGTTGAATAGGAGTGGTGAGAGAGGGCATCCCTGTCTTGTGTCAGTTTTCAAAGGGAATGCTTCCAGTTTTTGTCCATTCAGTATGATATTGGCTGTGGGTTTGTCATAGATAGCTCTTATTATTTTGAGATACATCCCATCAATACCTAATTTATTGAGAGATTTTAGCTTCAAGCATTGTTGAATTTTGTCAAAGGCCTTTTCTGCATCTATTGAGGTAATCATACGGTTTGTGTCTTTGGTTCTCTTTATATGCTGGATTACGTTTATTGATTTTCGTATGTTGAACCAGCCTTGAATCCCAGGGATGAAGCCCACTTGATCATGGTGTATAAGCGTTTTGATGTGCTGCTGGATTCAGTTTGCCAGTATTTTATTGAGGATTTTTGCATCAATGTTCATCAAGGACATTGGTCTAAAATTCTCTTTTTTTGTTGCGTCTCTGCCAGGCTTTGGTATCAGGATGATGCTGGCCTCATAAAATGAGTTAGGGGGGATTCCCTCTTTTTCTATTGACTGGAATAGTTTCAGAAGGAATGGTACCAGCTCCTCCTTGTACCTCTGGTAGAATTGGGCTGTGAATCCATCTGATCCTGGACTTTTTTTGGTTGGTAAGCTATTAATTATTCCCTCAATTTCGGAGCCTGTTATTGGTCTCTTCAGAGATTCAACTTCTTCCTGGTTTAGTCTTGGGAGAGTGTATGTGTCAAGGAATTTATCCATTTCTTCTAGATTTTCTAGTTTATTTGCGTAGAGGTGTTTATAGTATTCTCTGATGGTAGTTTGTATTTCTGTGGGATCGGTGGTGATATCCCCTTTTTCATTTTTTACTGTGTCTATTTGATTCTTCTCTCTTTTCTTCTTTATTAGTCTTGCTAGCGGTCTATCAATTTTGTTGATCTTTTCAAAAAACCAGCTCCTGTATTCATTGATTTTTTGAAGGGTTTTTTTTGTGTCTCTATCTCCTTCAGTTCTGCTCTGGTCTTAGTTCTTTCTAGCCTTCTGCTAGCTTTTGAATGTGACTGCTCTTGCTTCTCTAGTTCTTTTAATTGTGATGTTAGGGTGTCAATTTTAGATCTTTCCTGCTTTCTCTTGTGGGCATTTAGTGCTATAAATTTCCCTCTACACACTGCTTTGAATGTGTCCCAGAGATTCTGGTATGTTGTGTCTTTGTTCTCGTTGGTTTCAAAGAACATCTATATTTCTGCCTTCATTTCGTTATGTACTCAGTAGTCACTCAGGAGCAGGTTGTTCAGTTTCCATGTAGTTGAGCGGTTTTGAGTGAGTTTCTTAATCCTGAGTTCTAGTTTGATTGCACTGTGGTCTGAGAGACAGTTTGTTATAATTTCTGCTCTTTTACATTTGCCGAGGCGTGCTTTACTTCCAACTGTGTGGTCAGTTTTGGAATAGGTGTGGTGTGGTGCTGAAAAGAGTGTATATTCTGTTGATTTGGGGTGGAGAGTTCTGTAGATGTCTATTAGGTCCGCTTGGTGCAGAGCTGAGTTCAGTTCCTGGATATCCTTGTGAACTTTCTGTCTTGTTGATCTGTCTAATGTTGACAGTAGGGTGTTGAAGTCTCCCATTATTATTGCGTGGGAGTCTAAGTCTCTTTGTAGGTCACTAAGGACTTGCTTTATGAATCTGGGTGCTCCGGTATTGGGTGCATATATATTTAGGATAGTTAGCTCTTCTTGTTGAATTGATCCCTTTACCATCATGTAATGGCCTTCTTTGTCTCTTTTGATTTTTGTTGGTTTGAAGTCTGTTTTATCAGAGACTAGGATTGCAACCCCTGCCTTTTTTTGTTTTCCATTTGCTTGGTAGATCATCCTCCATCCCTTTATTTTGAGCCTATGTGTGTCTCTGCAAGTGAGATGGGTTTCCTGAATACAGCACACTGATGGGTCTTGACTCTTTATCCAATTTGCCAGTCTGTGTCTTTTAATTGGAGCATTTAGCCCATTTACATTTAAGGTTAATATTGTTATGTGTGAATCTGATCCTGTCATTATGATGTTAGCTGGTTATTTTGCTCGTTAGTTGATGCAGTTTCTTCCCAGCCTCAATGGCCTTTACAATTTGGCATGTTTTTGCAGTGGCTGGTACCACTTGTTCCTTTCCATGTTTAGTGCTTCCTTCAGGAGCTCTTTTAGGGCAGGCCTGGTGGTGACAAAATCTCTCAGCATTTGCTTGTCTGTAAAGTATTTTATTTCTCCTTCACTTATGAAGCTTAGTTTGGCTGGATATGACATTCTGGGTTGAAAATTCTTTTCTTTAAGAATGTTGAATATAGGCCCCCACTCTCTTCTGGCTTGTAGAGTTTCTGCCGAGAGACCAGCTGTTAGTCCGATGGGCTTCCCTTTGTGGGTAACCCGACCTTTCTCTCTGGCTGCCCTTAACATTTTTTCCTTCATTTCAACTTTGGTGAATCTGACAATTATGTGTCTTGGAGTTGCTCTTCTCGAGGAGTATGTTTGTGGCGTTCTCTGTATTTCCTGAATTTGAATGTTGCCCTGCCTTGCTAGATTGGGGAAGTTCTCCTGGATAATATCCTGCAGAGTGTTTTCCGACTTGGTTCCATTCTCCCCGTCACTTTCAGGTACACCAATTAGACGTAGAATTGGTCGTTTCACATAGTCCCATATTTCTTGGAGGTTTTGTTAGTTTTTTTTTATTCTGTTTTCCCTAAACTTCTCTTCACGCTTCATTTCATTCATTTCATCTTCCATTGCTGATACCCTTTCTTACAGTTGATCACATCGGTTACTGAGGCTTGTGCATTCGTCACGTAGTTCTTGTGCCGTGGTTTTCAGCTCCATCAGGTCCTTTAAGGACTTCTCTGCATTGATTATTCTAGTTATCCATTCGTCTAATGTTTTTCAACGTTTTTAACTTCTTTGCCATTGGTTCAAACTTCCTCCTTTAGCTCAGAGTAGTTTGATCTTCTGAAGCCTTCCTCTCTCAACTCGTCAAAGTCATTCTCCATCCAGCTTCGTCCTGTTGCTGGTGAGGAGCTGCGCTCCTTTGGAGGAGGAGAGATGCTCTGATTTTTAGAGTTTCCGGTTTTTCTGCTCTGTTTTTTTCCCCATCTTTGTGGTTTTATCTACCTTTGGTCTTTGATGATGGTGACGTACAGATGGGTTTTTGGTGTGGATATCCTTTCTGTTTGTTAGTTTTCCTTCTAACAGCCAGGACCCTCAGCTGCAGGTCTGTTGGAGTTTACTGGAGGTCTACTCCAGACCCTGTTTGCCTGGGTATCAGCAGCGGTGGCTGCA